>NC_059345.1:29456380-29757213 GCF_019703515.2 Myxocyprinus asiaticus
CCTTACATTTTCATAACTACGGAAACACGCATAACTACACGAAACCCCCCAAACACTACAGTTTTACCAATTCGTTGTACTATTAAACACTCGATTAATATTTATAAAGGATCAGACACAACAGCTAAAATACATTCTGAGTTTGTAAATGCCTACACTCTTACTAGATTAAAGTTTAACCTTTTATTTCAGTAAAACAGTTATTACATAGTTACAGTTGAACTTATCACTTAAAATAGTACACATGTCCAACATCTTGAGCTATGCAACCTCAACCTAATCCCCAGTGGTAACACTTTACAATAACGTTGTATTTGTTAACATTTGTTGACTACATTCGTTAATATGAACTAACGAGCATGGATTAAACTTGGTTAATGTTAATTTCAGCATATTCTAATACATGAAAAGTTGCATAAGTTAACATGTACTAACAATAAACAATTTTATTTTAATAGATGAACCCTACCCAAGATTAATAAATGCTGTAAAAATATTTTGTTCATTGTTAGCTCATGATACCTAATGCATTTACTTATGTTAATAATCAGAACATTATTGTGAAGTGTTACCTCCCTAATTATGCTACTGTGTGTGTGTGTGTGTGTGTGTGTGTGTGTGTGTGTGAGCGCGCGCGCATAATGGCCGTTATATGTTGTCTCTGCGTCAGGATTATCCATGAAGATGGGTTCTCTGGAGATGATGTAAAGCAGTTTAAACCTGTGGTCTATAGCAACACTATTCAGAGCCTTGCTACCATCTTGCGAGCCATGGAGACTCTTGGTATAGACTACGCAGACAAGGACAGAGCTGTATGTATAAACACATGCACACACTCATGCATGCATGCAATGAGTATCAATCAAGAGAACTGAAAATACTGAAGTCAAAAGGCAATCCACTACAAAGAGTTAGTCATGTATAAGTGGTGTGAGAGATGCTCACATTAGATTATCTCACATTATTATTCACATTGTATTTTTCTGATGATTTACTATACCTTGCATAACCTAAGCCTACTCAAGAGACTTTTTAGAGGATGCACAGAGCTACAGTGACATCTAGTGAATGAAATGATAAAACATCATTGTAATTGTGAGTGTAATATACTTTGGCCCCCCTTTGCATATCCTACAGTATGCATTGAAAAAGATACGTTTATAACCTTATATATAATGTATATTTATGATATTTGCACGTTTATAGGCAGACGGTAAGTTGGTATTTGATGTGGTCACTCGTATGGAGGACACTGAGTCATTCTCAACAGAGCTGCTGGCTGCCATGATGCGTGTGTGGACTGATGCTGGAACTCAAGTTTGCTTCAGCCGCTCAAGAGAGTACCAGCTCAACGACTCTGCCCAATAGTGAGTTTCTCTGTTATGTCCACCTGCATGCAATGAGATGATGCAATGAGTATGTCACAGTCAGGTCATGTGCTGGAGAACACAAATCTCATGCTCTCTCTCATGCACATATGGTGTTATACTTATGAACCTTTAAAAATTAGTTTATGCTTTTTGTGTTTCAGTTACCTAGACAGTTTGCAGCGCATTGGATCTCCAGATTACCTTCCCACTGAACAAGATATCCTCAGAACCCGAGTCAAAACTACTGGCATTGTTGAAACAAATTTTTGCTTCAAGAACCTCAACTTTAGGTATAGACTTTTTTCCCCCACTCATGTGTTGAATTTCAAAATAAAATCCAAATAAGGATTTTTCTTTGCCTCCTAAAGGCATGTTTTAGCACACAATCAAACCTGACCTGATTATCCGATCTTTTAACAAAAATAAATAAATGAAGGGAAATCTCAGAGCTTCATACAAGCTGGAGTTATAAAAGCCAGAAAAGAATTAGGTTGTATGTGAAGTTTGATACCTGTGCTACTGTTTTAAGTTTGATCTTTACTTGTAGCATATTGCAGGGCATCTTTTGTTAAAGGGATAGTTCAAAAGTGAAAATTCTCTCATCATTTACTCACCCTCATGCCATCCCAGATGTGTATGACTTTCTTTCTTCTGCAAAACACAAACAAAGATTTTTAGAAGAATATCTCAGCTCTGTAGGTCCATACAATGCAAGTGAATGGTGGCCAGAACTTTGAAGCTCCAAAAAGCACATAAAGGCAGCATAAAAGTAATCAATAAGATTCCAGTAGTTAAATCCATGTCTTCAGAAGCGATATGATAGGTGTGGGTGAGAAACAATCAATATTTCAGTCCTTTTTACTGTAAATGCCCACTTTCACTTCCACATTCTTCTTTTTTTGTGCATATCGCCACCTACTGGGCAAGAAGAAGAATTTATAGTAAAAAAAGAACACAACAATCATATCGCTTCTGAAGACATGGATTAAACCATTGGAGTCATATGGGTTAGTTTTGTGCTGCCTTTATGTCCTTTTTTGAGCTTTAAAATTTTGGTGCGGTATCACTTGCATTGTATGGACCTACAGAGCTGAAATATTTTTCTAAAAATCCTAATTTGTGTTCAGCAGAAGAAAGAAAGTCATACACATCTGGGATGGCATGAGGATGAATTTTCATTTTTGGGTGAACTATCCCTTTAAATAAAATAGTTCACACATGCTATTAAATAGCAGGAATCAACAGAAAACTGTCAAAAGTTCCTCAATATGTTTGTCTTTAAATAGCATGAGGAGTAGGAAAATATTTATTTCCTTGAGTATTTAGACTTGCAAAAATAAAAATAAAAAATGAAATGAAATGCTGAAGCTTTGGACAACCTATTTTGTCTCTTAATGTACATTGTGAGTTTGACTTGTATGATCTGATCAAGTGTCTTGTGTGTGTATGCACACATGGCTTTATATGTGTTCTAAAAGTGTGTGATGTGTTGCCCCAGGCTTTTTGATGTGGGGGGACAGAGATCAGAGAGAAAAAAATGGATTCACTGCTTTGAGGATGTGACAGCCATTATCTTCTGTGTGGCGATGAGTGGATACGACCAAATGCTCCACGAAGATGAGACCACGGTGAACTACTTCTCTCAGACAGCTTGTATACTCACACTATAGTCTCATATATAAACTACATCGAGTGGTAAATTATTAACTTTAAGGTACATCTGAAATTGCTATCACCGGTTACAGAAAAATACTACTTTATTCACCCACCACAAGCTTCTCATTAGTGAACTTAAAAGCGCATCCAGTACAGCATGTTTTACTCATTATCTTATTTCTTTCTCCTCTGCAGAACCGTATGCACGAGTCTCTTATGCTTTTCGACTCTATATGTAATAACAAGTTCTTTGTTGACACTTCAATCATCCTTTTCCTCAACAAGAAGGACCTTTTTGGAGTAAAGATCACGAAATCTCCACTGTCTATCTGCTTCCCAGAATATACAGGTACATAAACTGTACAAAGAAATGTAGAGATATGAAAAAATACTGCCACACAACAGTGTTTGACTCTTAAATCTTTCCCACAGGCCCAAATACATTTGATGCCGCAGCTGCATATATCCAGGCTCAGTTTGAGAGTAAGAATCGCTCTCCTAATAAAGAGATCTACTGTCATCTAACCTGCGCTACCGACACAGGAAACATCCAAGTGGTTTTTGATGCTGTCACTGACATCATCATCGCCAATAACCTGCGTGGGTGTGGCCTCTACTGAGCTCCAAATCCACTTGTTGCACCTCAATATGGTAACAAGTGACCGAACTGACACCCCTATGACTTTGGCCAAGGCACTCCCTTATTTCATTTCACTGTCAATTTTGTCTTTTGTTCATAATATTTATCCCTTGTTTTTCTTTTGTAGTTTGTCAACACATTGCTGGAGCTAATAATGTACGGGTGTGCATGTATAGTGTAAAATGTGTGTGGCCGGGCATAGATGCTTTAAGCATGAGTGCATGTGTGTGAGTGTTAGTCACAATGAGTGAGAGTGTTTGTCAGGTGATAACACACAAGTCCGCATGGCAGAGACTTTGAAGTGCTGACACAATCCTAAAATAAAATGATCTGAAAAACCCAGAAGGATCAGTGTCTCTTGCAGGCTTTTTTCATCGAGTAATATGTGTGAAATATTAAATGACTGAGAGTTATTGTCATTGGTTGACTAATCATTTGGCAGAGCTGAATGTCATTGCAGAAACTGAATGTTGTCCAGGGGCAGCTCTAAAGCCAAAGTTGTTTGTGAACTGAGCATCGCTCCTTATTGGGTTTCTGCCCACTGGCTTCAGGCTGTGACATAAAATGCCTTTCAGCTAATGAAGCCTCTTACAAAGTGTAATGTTGACAACATTCTCACTCTACATGAGCACAAGTAGATCAAAATCTGTTCATTTCTGTACAAATGATTCTGTAGTTTATTTATTTATATAATTATAAGCGCATGTATTTACATATTTTGTATCGCTCCACACTTTGTGCATCCTATCAATGTCGAGCTATGAATACAAACAAACTAGCTAACAGACTTTGGATGGAGAACAGCATTAATATCAAGAAAGTAATTTGGATTCATACATAACTGAATTACTGAATGAATGAGCTGTCATTTCTTTTTATCTCACTCTCTTTATCTGATGATGTAATGTGTGAGAGTGTGTACAGATGTGTGCATGTGTGATGCATGCACACTTTCTATTCATCCATGATCTGTTATTTAACCCAGATTTATTTTCCCATCCCTCTCTTCTTTTTCTCCACTCTGGATGGATTTTTTGTTTGGTGCACTGAATGTTCTCTTTACTCCCTTGGGGTATACTGCACTGTACTGCTGGTTTTAATTTTATGATGACCAATGAAATGTTTACATTAAAAAAGAAAACACTTTAGCACCAACTACTGTTTGTGTAATGGTTTGTCCCAACATTTAACATGGTTAATAGTGTATTAAATAGTGTATAGTACAATTAGCTTGGCTAATAATTATAATTATACGACATGTTATGATTGCAGCAACATGAATATGAATAGTGGAAAAATAAGTTTAATAAATAGATACAATTGTTAGTGAGAAAGATTAAGACAATATTATGCTTTAATATTATGCTTTCTCGTGCATTTTATCTCCGGGGGACCTAAGTTCATGGCTGTGTCTAGAAGGTAACCCTCCTGCAGCTAAAGTCTCGCGAAAGTCTCATTGGCTGTAACTAAGTTTAGTTTAAGGGTTAGATTTAGTGGTAGGGTTAAGGTTAGGGGTATGGGTAGGTTTAGGGTTTCTGTGGGAATCCAAATAAAAAATCGGTCTTTGACAGATGATGTCAAACTTACGATAACTGAAGTGCATTATGGGTGTAACCGCCATTTTGGAGGTATTCTGTGGTTGGAGCATTGTCTTTTCGTTCGCTTTCTTTCATTGCTGAAATGGTACGCTCGCGTTGTGTGAAAAGCTGCACTAATAAGTCATGATAGAAAAGGTCAAAAACTTGACCTTTGACCTGGAAAAAGGGCTATGGACAGCAGGTAGCAGAGATAACAAAGAGGCATCGGATGGCATGGGTTGCAGTGGTGAGACGCAAAAACATCACTTTCGTCAAGATATCTCAGTTTATGTATGTTTGCTCTCTACATTTTCATAAAGGTAAGTAAAAGATTTTTTTAAGTAATGTTTACAGATGTGCTTTCTTTCTATTTTCTAGAGTAGCTAACGTTATATACATGCGTTGTCTTGGATTATCCATGCTATTATAACAACAGACAACCAGGGAGCGGGAGAGCAGAAACGGGTTAATCTAGTCTTGTTAATACTGTAAAATGTTATGCAATCATCCAATGCAGGGGTGTAAATAAACTCAGCAAAAAAAGAAATGTCCTTTTTTCAGGACATTGTATTTTAAAGATAATTTTGTAAAAATCCAAATAACTTTACAGATCTTTATTGTAAAGTGTTTAAACAATGTATTCCATGCTTGTTCAATGAACCATAAACAATTAATGAACATGCACCTGTGGAACGGTCGTTAAGACACTAACAGCTTACAGACGGTAGGCAATTAAAGGTCACAGTTATAAAAACTTAGGACACTAAAGAGACCTTTCTACTGACTCTGAAAATCACCAAAAGATGCCCAGTGTCCCTGCTCATCTGCGTGAACGTGCCTTAGGCATGCTGCATGGAGGCATGAGGACTGCAGATGTGGCCAGGGTAATAAATTGCAATGTCCGTACTGTGAGACGCCTAAGACAGCACTACAGGGAGACAGGAAGGACAGCTGATTGTCCTCGCAGTGGCAGACCACGTGTAACAACACCTGCACAGGATCAGTACATCCGAATATCACACCCGCGGGACAGGTACAGGATGGCAACAACAACTGCCTGAGTTACACCAGGAAAGCACAATCCCTCCATCAGTGCTCAGACTGTCCGCAATAGGCTGAGAGAGGCTGGACTGAGGGCTTGTAGACCTGTTGTAAGGCAGGTCCTTACCAGACATCACCGGCAACAACGTCGCCTATGGGCACAAACCCACCTTCGCTGGACCAGACAGGACTGGCAAAAAATGCACTTCACTGACGAGTCGCGGTTTTGTCTCACCAGGGGTGATGGTTTATTGTCGAAGGAATGAGCGTTACACTGAGGCCTGTACTCTGGAGCGGGATCAATTTGGAGTTGGAGGGTCCGTCATGGTCTGGGGCGGTGTGTCACAGCGTCATCGGACTGAGCTTGTTGTCATTGCAGGCAATCTCAACACTGTGCGTTACAGGTAAGACATCCTCCTCCCTCATGTGCTACCCTTCATGCAGGCTTATCCTGACATGACCCTCCAGCATGACAATACCACCAGCCATACTGCTCGTTCTGTATGTGATTTCCTGCAAGACAGGAATGTCAGTGTTCTGCCATGGCCAGTGAAGAGCCCAGATCTCAATCCCATTGAGCACGTCTGGGACCTGTTGGATCGGAGGGTGAGGGCTAGGGCCATTCCCCCCAGAAATAACCGGGAACTTGCAAGTGCCTTGGTGGAAGAGTGGGGTAACATCTCACAGCAAGAACTGGCAAATCTGGTGCAGTCCATGAGGAGGAGATGCACTGAAGTACTTAATGCAGCTGATGGCCACACCAGATACTGACTGTTACTTTTGTATTTGACCCCCCCCCCCTTTGTTCAGGGACACATTATTCCATTTCTGTTAGTCACATGTCTGTGAAACTTGTTCAGTTTATGTCTTAGTTGTTGAATCTTTTTATATTCATACAAATATTTAAACATGTTAAGTTTGCTGAAAATAAAAGCAGTTGAAAGTGAGAGGACGTTTATTTTTTTGCTGAGTTTACTTTGACTTATAGTTGATTATAATTTTCACTCAGTATCCATACTTTAACTTAAGTATAATTTCTGAGTACTTTTTATACCTATAGTCCTATGTTATGTAGCTAGTTAAAAAAAAAAAAAAAAAATTTTGATGTTATTGCAGGTCAACCTGCATACAAGATGATGAGACTGACCCAGACTGGGCACCATCCCTACATCTGGGCCACACAGACATTACACAAATGGACACTGCATGCTCTGCAAGATGAAGTAAGCGGGAACAATTAAGGAAACACACACTACAGCCAGCTGATACGATGGCCCACCAGGCTAGAGGAGATGGTCAGCTACACACTGAGGAGGGATAACAGGAAGCTGGAGAAAGTTATTAGCTTCACACTGAGGAGGGAGAGCAGGAAGCTGTAGGAGATGGTCAGCTACACACTGAGGAGGGGACACATGATACCACTCAGGAGGTGGCAGTGGCACAGACTGAATGTAACTTGTGTGTGCGCAGATGTGCAGAAGTAAACCGCCTGTTGGAAGAAAACAGACAGCTGCGGCGTGAACTCGATGAGTACAGGATGTCTGATTTTTTTTTGGAGATGAAAAAGTAAAGTACTATACGAGTCTGCCAAACCTGGGAACCTTTATGGCCTTATTACATTTTTTGGTGCCTCTCATGTCAGACCAAAAGAAAATTCTCATTCCATTTCAAATGCTACTGTTAACCTTTTTGCGCCTCAGATTGGATCTGCCTGCACAACACCTGGCCCATCTCTTTCATGTTTCCTCAAAGACAGTGTACATTGATTTTTGATTGTTTTGAGATTTTCACAGAGAAACCATCCAGTCTGAAAGCACGTGCCCAAATGGTTTCCAGCTACAAGCACAATCACACTATGAAGTATTTGATAGGTATTACACCCAAGGGATCTATTTGTTTCAAATCAAAAAGGTGGGGAGGCCATACAAGTGAGAAACATATAACACAGAACAGCGGTTTTCTTGACAATTTGTTGCCAGGTGACATTGTCTTGGCTGATAGAGGTTTTGACATACAGGAAAGTGTTGGCATGTTGTGTGCAGAGGTCAAACTCCCAGCCTTTACAAAAGGCAGTTGTCAGCTAGCTGCAAAATATGTAGAGGAGACTAGAAAAATAGCACACCTAAGAATCCACTTGAGAGGGTCATCGGAAATGTTTGTCAGAAGTATAAAATCTTAACAGGAACCATACCCATCAACATGATACTTCCATGTGAAGGTGAGGATGTCACATTTTTGAATAAGATTGTCACTGTGTTGTGCGCTGACAAACCTATGTCCAACTGTATTGTAGAAATGCATTCTGTGCTGATGTATTTTGATCTATCTGATGCATAAATATGTTTTTCAATTTATGCAACTTTGTTTCTACTACTTCCACTGTGTCCACCTACAGTTTAAGAATACATTTTGTGCTGATGCTTTATCCTGCTTGCCACATCTCTTATTATGCATTTTAAAACTACTTTTTCACCCAGTCTTACATACACAATAAAGTATGTACTATGGCATTTAAAAAAAATTTGGTGTTCTTGATTGTCTCCTTGTTATCAACACTTTGACAGCCAAATGAAGTATGGAAAACAAATGTTGTACACACAGGGTAAAGGTTTAATGTTAGAGGCATAGAAGTCATGTTGACAACTACTTACAATAGTCGTAATAATAATAACTGCAATAATAATCATATTTTAATACAATATTTGTAATATTTATCATATTAATATGTGTAATAATACATTTAATAATAATAATCAGTGGTAGACAAAAACAACATGTAATCAAGTACTATAATTAAATACACGTACAACTACTTGAAAATTTTACTTACAAGTAAATACTGACAAAGAATTAAGTAGAGACAATAACATCACATCCCTTTGTAACATCCCATGTTTTAGAACAAACATGTTTTTGAAATGTACAACTTGGACAAAAGTAAACATTACCAATGTACAACTTGGACAAAAGTAAAGATTACAAATGTACAACTTGGGCAAAAGTAAACATTACCAATGTACAACTTGGGCAAAAGTAAACATTACCAATGTACAACTTGGGCAAAAGTAAACAATGTGCAATTCTTGCCCTCAGGCTGTGTGGGCACATAAGGCCAAAGATAAACTGATACATGTTTGTGTAACATGCGCAGCATCAACAAGTAAAAATAAGAATCGTTTTTACTAGAATTGAAACATCTAACATGCTAGGCAGCTGCTTAGGCTTAGGTGGAACAACGAGAACAGATCTAACTGTCTTCTCTGGCAGGTGCATGCAATCTCTTTTCTTCAATTCTCTGCAGACAGAGCCGAAACCTTCAAAATGGCGCCTCTATGACGTCACACATAGTAAAAACACGTGACTTTACAAAGACCGATTGACAGCGTGTAAACATCGCATGCGACTCTCGCGAGACTAGGCAAACGAAGGGTTACCAGTAGAACCCTTCTATAAATGTTGCAAATGATCTTTGCCTGAAATTATAACGCAGCGGTCTCATAGCCTAGTCATAGTTTCCATCCACTTTTCGCGCTGTTTTGTTACCGACAAAGTGAAAATGTGTAAAAAAAAAAAAAAAGTGCGATAAAAATGGTTTGCGTGATGACGTCATGCCTAAAAAAAAAACACTTTGTCGCATAAGTTTTGGTTCATCGCAAAATAAATCTACCCTTAAGCCGTTTCCATACAGAAATGTGTGTTTATCGCTAATTCACCTCCCAGATGTCCCTATTTTTTTTCTTCCTAAATTTTGGTAAAATGGGGAGAGTATTGAGACAATTCATGAAATTAACCAGCTTGTCATTTTAATTTCACAAATAAAAGCAATCAGAAGAGGATGAATTGCAATCAAAAGCGAACAGTTGCCCTTCTGATGGTGATGATAATATTGGTCCTGATGTTGCGCCTACCGGTTCCGACCCGAAAGCGAGTCATCATGGCCCTGTTCAAGCTGGCAACCTGCACCAACTAGTGAGGGAACTTTCGGTCTTAGTATAAGGACCATCCATCGATGTGTATATGCTGTGTGCACAGCTATAAAAGAAAAACTGATGCTGTGTAATTTCAGGGTTTACATATGATACATTCCTGATATTCAGTAGGCTATTTTAAACAGTCATCTAATCTAAAGCATTGCTATCACAACTGCATTATGTCCCGCAACTTTTAACGACCAACTGAACTTGATTGTCATCTATAATTAATTTTAGCATCATAATTCAATTGACATTTTCTGAAGAAGCTCAGCAAATGCGATCCGAGGTAAAGAGGGTTATATTTAAAATATTTAAATGTTTTAAAATGTTCAAAAGCTGGTTTTCTGAAAGTGAACTCATTGGACAAATAGTTCTGATAGTTTATAGTCTTGAAAAAAGTGTAGAACATTCTGAGAATGTCATTCAGCCGACTTATTTCGCCTACAGAACAGGATAAGGCTAATTTAAGTTCGTGTAAAGAAAAGGCATATTATATATATATATATATATATATATATATATATATATATATATATATATATATATATATATATATATATTATATATATATATATATATATATATATATATATATATATTATATGTCTAAAATATTATATTTTTCGTTTGGTAATTAATTATCTGATTTAATACAGGAAATTTTTCCGGCATTTTTTCAAAAGTAAGCTAAACAATAATTAAATAGAATTGGGCTATATGTTAGTGTTCCAAAAAAGCACACTGAAGCTTTTCTCATAGTATTGTGTATTTATTTTTAATTTAAAACGTATTTGTGCATAGAAATGATGTTTTTTTTTTTTTTTTTTTTTTTTTTTTTGTGTGGTCTATTATTTTGAATGGTGTGGAAAAGCAACTTTAATAAATAAACGGATGTCTACCGCGATTAAATTAATCACAAACAGTGGCCATTCATTTGTTCTCCGTGCACTTGTCGATGTGCATGATACGAGATATTTGTGTTGGGACTCCTGGAAGTGTCATGACGTGTTTGCAGCATCGGATCTTTATGCCGTTAAGATCAATCCATAATCACGTACAATAAATTGGCTTTCAAGGCTGTATACCGTCGTCATGATTAACACAGGCTAATGATTGGGGCAAATTCTGTCATGTGAGACTACATTTTTGCGTTAATGCCGTTAACACAAAAAGTGTTTCCAAACCAGTTTTTCACGACATTTGAAGTATCGACAGAGTTTATGCGCTAGAGTTAAACGGAAAAATATTATGTCGACACTTGTGAAATTTTAGCGATAATTTGCGTTTCCATCAGCTTTATTTTGATGCGCTAAAACATTTTTCGCAAAAAAACATCCTTGGATGGAAACGTAGTTGTAGCATTCTATGGGCGGTACCCTGTCGAGGAGACAAGAGGCCGTATTTTTAATGGATGTCTATGGCGGAAATGCTTCAGTACGCTGAATAAACTGCTTTTGTGAGGAAACAGCTCATCACTTAATGAATTGACCGCCTGTCTGCTAATCTTCAAGATGTTTTACACTAAACCGTTCTTTTGTAATGAACTATGTGTGGAGTTTACAACGATAAAATTGCTGTTTTATAAGAGAAGACGCAGAGAATATTGCGACAAGTAGGTGTGCGTTTACGGCTCTCCCGATTCATTTAAATGGAATCCGCAAACGGTGACTTACTGTCGTAACACGCTAGTTGCTAGTTCTCTCTGTTAAAAACGCGGAGGTTGTTCTACACCATGTGTACAAGCTCTCTGGTTACCATTTTATCCATCAGCTCACACAGTTCATATGACGTTTGCACGTGATTGTAGAGTGTGACGCACATACGAGCGATTCCATTTATTTCCACAGACCAGATTCATTCACGAAGCATAATAAACTCGTTGGAATTGAGGTGGGAAATAATGGAGAAGTGTGACTGTTCTAAAAGTAAGTATATTATCTAAATTTAAAACCAGGTGTAGTCGAAGTAACTCTAGCATAGAAATGTAGCAGTTTAACAAGAAAATGCGATGACAGTGGCGCGCATCTCTGGTAAATGTGAGACCTCTCTGTGTTGCAGCTGGATCTTGTAACTGCGGGCAAAACTGCAAATGCACCAATTGTACAAGCTCACAATGCAAGAAAAGTGGGTCAGATATGTCGGGTTATTAAACATCCCTTCACTCAAGGTTCTGCCGAATTGCATAAATTTCCCTTTTTCGTCCCTGTAGGTTGCTGCAGTACTGCATCTGGATGCAGTAAGGACACCAGGGCTGTGAGAGCGCGGGCAAGGACAAGGAGAAATCGTGCCAGACGCGCTGCTGCAAATGAAAGTGTGTGATGTGGCGCTGTGAAACTGTGGTCCTTCAATAAAGCACATTCTAACACATACTTTGCTATTTGTATTGATTCGTGATAATTATTTGCCAACCATAAATAAATATAAATGGGAGAGAGGAAAAACAACTTTTAATTTGTTCAGTAGGTTATGAAAACCGGGTATACCACAGGATTCAAAATATAAGAAACCGTGCCTTAAAGAATCTGTAGAATTCTGACAATGTTACAGGACTAGATGAGATGAGATGTATCAGGGAAACAGAAGACAGTAAAAGTAATCAGTTACCCAAAACAAATAACTCATTCTTTGGTGATTAAATGGTCAGAAATATAAACCATAATCAGTGCTGTGTAGTAACGGATTACATGTAATTTTTGGTTACATAATACGATTACAAAAATCAAGTACTTGTAACTTGTAATATGGAACAAAGCCCATTGCGCTACTGTTGCTGATAATGCAGTGTAGTCCACTGCATGAAACTTGACAAAACTTGACACGATTGTTCCTTGTGCGACTCAGTGGAACTCTACTCTAAGTTTATCAGTGTTTTTAGACGAAAGCTTTGACATAGGCAACGTTGTTGCTGTTGATTTCATGGTCATTACATTTCATTCATTTCATGATCATTTTATGCTGACTTTATGGTCATTAATGTTCGTAATGCTGCTATTGTTTTATGCACTTAAAATAAACGACGTCTCAGGGTTTTTTTTTTTATTATTATAACTTTGGCTTATATATATATATATATATATACATTTTTTATTTTTTTTTTAATCCCCTTTTCTCCCAATTTGGAATGCCCAATTCCCACTACTTAGTAGGTCCTAGTGGCGGCACGGTTACTCACCTCAATCCGGGTGGCAGAGGACAAGTCTCAGTTGCCTCCGCTTCTGAGACCGTCAATCCGTGCATCTTATCACGTGGCTTGTTGTGCATGACACCGCGGAGACTCACAGCACGGGAGGCTCATGCTACTCTCCGCGGTCCACGCACAATTTACCACGTGCCCCATTGAGAGCGAGAACCACTAATCGCGGCCACGGGGAGGTTACCCCATGTGACTCTACCCTCCCTAGCAACTGGGCCAATTTGTTTGCTTAGAAGACCTGGCTGGAGTCACTCAGCATTCCCTGGATTCTAACTTGCGACTTGAGGGGTGGTAGTCAGCATCAACACTCGCTGAGCTACCCAGGCCCCCCATTTTTTTTTTATATTTAATGTTTATTTCATTCATTTAATATGTAATGCACTTTTTAACAATGTCATGAGCTTTTTTTGTGAGGCTCTTTTTGTTAGTAATAAAGAATGGAATACATTTTCTTTCTCTATGTACTTTTATGTTAAAATGATTATCCTACTCAAATGCATGTGACAAAATAAAATAGAATTAGGTTGAAAGTAATCCCAAATTAATCCAAATGTAATTGGATTAGATTACCCCAACAATGTAATCTATGAGATTACGTTACTGATTGCATTTTTTTGTCATGCAACTTGTAATCAGTACCTGATTACAGTTCACAAGTAATCCACACAGCACTGACAAGAATTACAGTAGCACAAACTACTTAGAAAACAATGATTTAATGTTCATTCCAATCAGTTGCCCAATCTGCCTCCACTTAAATAATTTAATAATTATGATTAATTCAATGAAATAGAGATGACTAAAAAAGGGAGGCGCTATTGTTTTGTTATTAAGACTACTTTGCTGAATTTTGAGCAATGTCATTCTCATTCTCAGAGCAGTGAGTTATTTACACCCACCCTTACTTAAATGTATCATGCTAACCATAGTTTCAGGCAAAATACCATAAGATAGTTACTAGAATTATTGTTGCTACTGTAAAACCATCATAAATTAATATTGGATCTATCCAAAACTTTCAGAATTTTTTGTCGTTTTGTTTGTTTATATGATTTTTATGGTACTGTCTAATCAATGCTGGGTAGATTAGATCACATTTATGCATTTCACAGACACTTTTAACCAAAGCATCTTACAGTACACTTTTTACAAGGACAATCACCCTGGAGCAACCTGGAGTTAAGTGCCTTGCTCAAGGACACAATGGCGGTGGCTGTGAGGATTGAACGAGCAATCTTCTGCTTACCAGTTCTGTGCTTTAGCCCACTATGCCACCACCACTTCTGATCTTGTTTGTTTGATGTCACATGCATTTGAGTAGGATAAACTGGTACCATTTTGACATAATGTTGCTTAAATGCATTAAAGAAAACTTGCTTAATGGATCAAAATATGACAATTGATATGATTTGTGTGTGTGTGTGTGTTTACTCGCTACTTATCTGTTTCTGAGTGAAATGAAAAGGCACCTAAAACTTCTTACTCCTGCAATTTTGGCATTACAAACACCATCCATGTGTGGTAGACAAGACCAGTAATATTTGTGAATCAATGTCACAAAAAGTTCAATGTGAATCAATGTTCTCAAAAGTTGTAACAAAGCAAAAGCACATTCACAAATTTATTTGCTAAACTAAAACTTTACGCTCCATCTTCAGTGTAATTATGGCTGGTGGTTAGTATTAGGTTATTAAAAATTATTTGAAAATAAAAAGAATGAAAGGGATTGTAAGACTGTCACAAGAATTGTTTGCATCACTTCCGGGAAAGTCAAAGAACTTTGCGAGAACCAGCGTCATAAAACTCTCACACAGAGGAGCATCTCCACCTGAGAAAACACACCCCACTGATTGGGGACCATAAAACGCAAATCACACTCACATATGCTCTCTCTCTCTCAACTCAGATCACTTTAAGGACACCAAAAACTAAGTTATGACTTATCCTGTTCTGTAATGTAAAAGGTTTTCTGATCATACATGTTTGGTATCATTCAAGAGGTCTCAGTGCAACTGGTAAAACGGTCTCATTCCCTTTCAGCAAAGTCAAATCACAAGTAAGATTTAAGAACTTAGCAAAATACAGTATTCTATCTGGGGCATGACCCCTCCCAAGTCTCACACAGAGACCAGATGCTGTATGCAGATTAGGTACATTCTTTGTAAACATCAAACAACCTACTCAATCAAAGGTCGACTTACAACTCCCTAAATTGTAAACCAAATCCTAAATAACTACAAATCTGTGGTCAGAGTTGACTTAACTCAGCTACTTCAGAAGTAACTCATTAGTTAAGTATGTACTAAAAGGCTAAACGGCAAACCGAGAATCTATAATAGAATTTAGCCAAGTAGAATTAAACGGGAATACTAAGAGTAGGACCGGTAATCTGTAAAACAGAACTTAATTGACTGGGGCTAAACGGTGAGTCGAGAATCTATATGAACAGCCAAATCAGACTAAACGAATAAAGCCGAGAATCTATAAGGACTTAGTCTAAAACTTACTAATATCTGAAACTGATGAATTTGTAGTTAAAGGACCTGTGTCCGGCCGGCACAGGACCCAAATAACATTGAAATAACAAATGCAGTCTAGAAGAGAGAATTACTAAAATTCAGAGCATAGATACATCAACGAGGTTTTTCATAATTGGAGTCAGATGAAATAAAGAAAATAATTAATGATAAGATTAATAAAACATGGAACTCAAATCAAATAATCAAAGTATTATTTAATGTCACGCACGATAAGACAGAACACGCAGGAGACCTTCAGCCACGCCATTGGATACCGTCCTTGGACCAGTGGGTGACTTCCCCCTTACAGGATCAATAAATTATGAACAATTATACTTTGTAATAATATTTAAGTATTTTCCTGATTAATATGTAATCAAGTAATCAATCAAATAGTAACTGTAATCTGATTGAGTATTTTAAAATGTAATTTAATCTAATTACAAGTACTTGATTTTTGTAATCTGATATCGTAATTTGTTACTTCCTAGCACTGTGCCTTTGGGGAGTAAAGGAATACATGTAACGGGATTACGTATACAAATATTAGTAACTGTTTTCCACTACAGTTACAATTTAATTTGTTGGTAATCAGAATACAGTTACATTCAAAGAGTTTTTTGATTACTGAAGAGATTACTTTGCATTTTATTGTCATTTTTTCATTTAATATTTTGTCTGTTTAGTTGGAAATCATTTATCTGTATAACTGATGCGATGTGATCATCAATAAGGAACTTTCCCTTTTGGAGCTTAATAGAGAAAATCCACAAACGATCAGAAAAAGATGTGGTTGTGTACACTCTGAGGGGTTTTGAAGTAAGTTTGAAGAAGCAGAAATAGTTAACCTTGTGTAAATTGTCATGCGAACATTTAACGTTATGCTAAGCAAAAATGCTATTTCTTGCCCTTTTTCATGCACCTGTTACCAGCCATGATTATATTTTTTCCTTCAAGAAAATACACGTTAGATCAAATGATTATTTTCTTTAGTAAGACCTTTGATATAAAGTCGAAGATGTACAGCAAAAGTCTTCTTTATAGAAATGTTTTCCAGTTAATTTTTTAAATCCTCAAAACAAGATACATCTATAATTTATCTTGTTTTAGAAGCGACACTGCATAATATATTTAGTTTTTTTTTTCCAGAGAATGTATTTTCTAAATGAATGTATTTTGTCTAACTGTACTGGCAGATTTTTTTTTCACTTGTTATTAACTTGTTTATAGTCAAAACAAGTGAAAAAAATCCCAGACAGCACACACATGTCTCTGAGATGTCTGTTTTAGATCTTTCATCTGGAAAGAATCACATTCTTAAAATCAGATTTAAAACATTCTAAATCATGAATGTCTCAAAGACATCTGCTGAATGTCTTATTGACGTCTGAGAGGAAACATCTTATAGACGAATTGCAGATGAGCAAACAACCTAAAAAATACATTTCCCAGATGTAAACAAACACATCAAATAGACGTCTGAGTGATGTGCATATGCTATCAGGTAATCTTCCTGTGCTAAAGAACTAACCCAAAGTATTTAGAATACATTACTGACCTCGAGTAATCTAACGAAATACGTTACAGATTACATTTTACAGCATGTATTCTGTAATCTGTAGTGAAAAACATTTTAAAAGTAACCCTGACAACCCTAACTGTGCCTAATACAAAGTTACCACAGTTATATTGTAGGCTAGTAACAATAGTTGTAAATATACAGCAGTTGTTACTAGCCTGGCATTTTGGCGGAAAATATGAATACCTTGCTAAATTGGTAACAGATATACGATAATTGTTCTAAATGGAACATTTGATAATATTACATAATATATATGCATATTTAAAAAATGCAAAAGAAGTTCATACAAATACCAAAACGCCATACGTCATACTGGACATCATATCCAAGGTATGTGTTCCTAAATGCACAGCTGTGAAAACAAGAACATAAACGTTTTGTATGTCAGTCCATACAAAAGAGAAAAGCTGGTATGAATACTTCAAAATATTGAGTCTCTAACCATCCGCATTAAGAACATCACATTAGCCCCGCCTCTTTAACGTAATGAACCAATGATATTGCTGCACACACTTGTCTGCTGACCAGCTAGAAACGTGACTGGCAAATAACTGTCGAGGAGATACATACTTTTATATATTAAAGAACAAGAATTATTTAGAAGACGATTTTATTGCTTGGATTATTTTTTTTGCCATGACGGGAACCGTGACGGTACTCATGTTGTCTGTATAGGCTACAATCAGGTCTTTGTGTACGGAAGTATTTCTACTGTATGTTGTACACAGATGACGTATATTTGATAGGACGTATCTAAATGTACCATGAATGGAGATGTATGACAGACTCTTATAATTCTCAAAGTGTATAGTGTGCTGTCATAAGAATGCACACATATTTGCTTTAGACCGTGCCTGGGTCAGGGACCGAACACATGCCGGTCAGTACGTTTGGGTTCGGTCGCCTCTCCGCCGAGGGGAAAGTCGGAATCGCCTCGGGGGTTGTTTTTTTCTCCATACTCATTTCTAGAACAGTAATCTCGGAGCGGGTTGACAAAGACACACGTGCACTGTTGTTTCGTATTCAGTTTCTCCTGTTGCTCAACACCCTGCTGCTCCTCGGCTCTCTCTTCATCTGGAAACGTGTGGTGAGGCGTCTGTTGGGGACCAGAGGTGCACCTACATCCCCGCAGAAATGCTGGCGGCTCGTTGTTCTGCTGTTTCTCACTCTCGCTCATGGCAGTTACCTAAGCATGTTCTTCCTCGTGGACACAGAACCACACTGGTTGTCATTGCTGAGCTTCTCTTGTTTGGGTATTTATGTAATTCTGTTGTTCTTCCTGATGGTTTTTGGCTGCTTAAACCGCCTTCGCAGGCTTCTCTCCCCCAGCCGAGGTGATGAGGATGTGGTTGCAAGTGGATCAGCCAGCCAGCCAGTGCTGGCATTGATAGTAACAGCAATATTGGCAGTGTATGGTTTAGTAAATGCTGCACAGCCTCCGCAGGTAATAGAGGTGGAAATCCCACTGGAGAAGCTCCCAGAGTCTTTGAGTGGGCTCAAGTTGGTGCTTCTGTCTGACATACATCTGGGACCCACTATAGGCCGCTCCAAATTGCAGCGCATTGTTACTATGGTGAATGAGCTGGACCCAGGTGACTACATCTCAGCATTGTGAGGTATCAGTAGTGTTATGTTTTTGAGTGCTAATATGTACCCAACAAACCTTGACCTTCAGTGTTTCTGTGTATGAGCTGTAGATGTGGTGGTGATTGTCGGTGATTTGACCGACTCTCAGGTGACTCGGTTGAGGAGTGCTGCAGAACCACTGGGACAGATGAGGGCTCGACTGGGCTCATATTTCGCTACAGGTCAGATTTAGTGGTAGTACAACATACTATTTGCACTAAGTGTAAATAGCAACATAAAACATCTTTACACTAAGTGCAAAATGCAAATAGTGGCAGATACTGTTTGCACTCCTAATTAAATACTAACATATAGTATCACCGCATTGTGTTTATTGTGTTTATTTAGACTCCCACAGACACCCTACACCAACCACTACCCCTAAACCTAACCCTTACCTTACCTTACAAAAATGTACCATGGTTTTACTACAGTAACCATAGTATAACCATGATATTTTGTAGTCAAATCATACATGTAGGGAGTGAAGTTTGTCTTTAATTTCTGTTTTTCCACTTGACTATTTGAGTGCAAAAAGTATGCTGTGTAGCAGGTGCTATTTACACCTACTGCAAACAGTCACTCCATATAAAAAATAGGGATTAAAAATATGTACTAATGCTGTATGCATATAATGTTTTTGGTGTGTTTTTCAGGCAATCATGACTACTACACTGCTGATGTTGAAGGCTGGTTTGAACTATTGCGCTCAATGGGGATCGAGCCACTTCACAACAGCCATGCAAAAGTGTTCCGCCCTGAGCAAACTCAAGACTGGATTTGCCTGGCAGGCATTGATGACTTAGAGGCCCGCATGCTACGGTTAGTCTGCAGTGAGGTTATCACCCTCAGCTAAGCACCTCCTCTCCAAGAGGCTCCTTTGAATATAAACAAATCTAGTGCTTATAATATGTGTTGCCTTTGACTCACCACTCACGTCGGTGGTGTTGCTTTGGTTAAAGATACCCCGGCCATGGCATGGATGTTGAGAAAGCTCTTAGTGGTTGCAGTGCACAGAGGCCCATTATTCTTCTTGCACATCAACCCCATGCTGCCAAACAGGCCCTCCAGCAAAGGCCAGACATCAACCTGGTGCTCTCAGGTATTGTGCAAAGGCTTGATGTCAATGAGATTTTTTTAGTGGTGTTCCTGGGTGTAGCGTTGGTAGCATATTTTGGTTTTATTCAAACAAGTATATCTGTACATAATTAAATGCATTTCTGTGTTTGTGTAGGTCATACACATGCTGGTCAGCTGTTCCCCCTCACCGTCCTGGCATACCTGGTCAATCCGTTTTTCTGTGGACTCTACCATGTCTCTGAACACACTATGGTCTATGTTACCCCTGGGACTGGTTATTATGGCATCCCAATGAGAATTGCAAGCCGTTCAGAAATCACAAAAATTGTACTTACACGTGCCTGAGTGTGCACACATTTTCCGCCATACACAATTATCACCTTGCATGCTGTCACAATCAGTTACATTGTAATTATTTTGTAATGTATGCATAATTATGTTATCCCTAGGCATACAATCTTTTCAAAATGGAAAGTGTTTGCAATATGAATTGCTATAATATCTGCACAATCTTGATGAACAAAATGGCTCATGTGCAGCATCTTGATCAGAGACACACATTCATTCAGAAGTTTTGTTGTCTTTAAGCTAATAGCTTTTTTATTATCAGTGTGGTAATGTTCTGCTATTTGTTTGCCAACATATTTGAGCAATTCAAGCATTTTAATGTGATAATCATTTTCCAAAAGCTAATTTGAAAGGTTTTTGGACTGTTATACCCAGGCCTCTTTATTTTAATTGCAGATTGTGACAGCTTGAATCAAACTTGAATTCAGTGCACTGTTTTCCTTGTCACAGCTGTAAGTCAATCAGGGATTTCATTAATAATCTGCTGTGATCATTAAAAGCTTTGCTTATTAAAGGTTGTTACAGCAGCAATGCATCAGTCTCAAACTGTCTCTAGTTTGAGTAGGTTTTGTGAATTCTATCATCCAAATTATTATTCCAGTATGATCATATTTTTTTAAAAGCTATTGTCAAAAAAGGTCAATGTGTGTTAGGAAAAAAAAAAAATTCCTGGGAATTAATGGCAAAAATGTTTAATACCCGTTTTGTTGCCAAAACTCGAATCTACTCGAACTACTTTCTTCCGTGGAACACAAACGAATATATTTTATTAGCGATCTTATGTCTGTTTGTCCATTCAATGCAAGTGAATGTTGACCAAACATTCAAGATTAAAAAAAAAAAAAAAAAAGACAAAGGCAGCGTAAAGGTAATCCATAAGCCTCCAGTGGTTTAATCCATATCTTATGAAGCGATCCAATCGGTTTTGGTGCAAACAGACCAAAATATAACTCCTTTTTTACTATAAATCTTGACATCAGCAGTGTCCTTGGTGATAATGATTTCAAGCTCGATTGAACTTTTTAGCACCACGAGCTCTTTGCGTGTCAAGAACTAGGAAGTGTAATCAAGCTTGAAATCATGATTGGCCTAGAGACTGCAATGCCAAGATGTACAGTCAAAAAGGAGTAATATTTAGGTCTGTTCTCAAACAAAAAATACTTGAAGATATGGATCTAACCACTGGAGTCATATGGATTACTTTTATGCTACCTTTATGTCCTTTTTGAAGCTTCACATTTTTGGTCACCATACATTGCATTGTATGGACCTTCTTTTGTTTTTGGTGATTCGCATTCATCGTGCATATTGGGACCTACTGGACAGGGAGGAGAATTTATAGGAAAAAAGGACTTAAATATCGATGCGTCTCACCCACACCCATCACCGCTTCTGTAAATATGGTATAACCACTGGAGTCTTTTAGGTTACTTTTATGCTGCCTTTACATGCTTTTTGGTCCTTCAAAGTTCTGGCCTACAAAGCTGAGATATTCTTCCTAAAATATTTGTTTGTTTTGCAGAAAAAAAAAGTCATACACATCTGGGATGGCATGAGGGTGAGGAAATTATGACAGAATTTTCATTTTTGAGTGAACTATCCCTTTGAGCTTGCTACAGACTGAAAGTGCAGACAGTTTGATGAGAAATTCACTGCACTGCATGACGATAAGAATCTATTTACTTTTTATTTTTGTTTACACAAACATGAAATACAAATAGTACAAAAAACGATTCATGACGAGCAACAGTCTTATTTCTCAGGTGGTGGAGCTTTTCTCTTCACAGCTCGTATCAGAGCTTGTTGTACTACCGGGTAGAGTTTGTGGCAACCGTCCATGCATGTTCTCACAGCATCTGCCAGTGTGTCTTCCCGCATCTCCCCGTCCGCATTCAGACCAGACACTTGATTCAGATTGGGAAGAAGAGCCACGGTGACACATCCCTGATTCTCCCCGTATCCCTCCTGCCAGTTCCCACACTCTTCTGTGTATGATGGGTCGACGAGACAAGAGTCTCCATTCTGCCGCAGCGCACTACCCAACACCACATCGTACATTTCAATACCAGCATCCGCCAGCGCCATAGAGGCGCATGTGACTGCATGTGCGAGAATCGAGCCGTCATTCTCCAAAACCATGACGTTAACTTCGATCTGAGAGCGTGGGTATTTGTGCAGACAGACTCCTGGCTGTAAGCTCTCGAGCAGAGTGGCGGACTGGTCTCTCTCCTCGCTGCCCTGAATCCAGGCGCCCCGTTTAATGCAGGAAAACGGCGCAAGCCTGAAGTCGCAAATAAGGCGACCGGTTTTCATGTCTGTTTCGTCTTTGCGTTCAATTTCTCGTGGGCCGTACACAGAACATATGATCTTAGTGTTGCCAGCCTCGAGGTAAGCCGAGCCCTTCGCCTGACTGATGAGCCCACAGCGCACAAACACTGGCCGGATATCTCCATTCCCTCGAGCGCCCTGCCTGCTGCCTGCTTCAGGAATTTTGTTTGGAGAAAGAAAGAGCAGCGGGGTTTGCGATTCCTCCGGTCCACGGATACGTTTGGTGTCAACCGGCATTTTCAATAAACCCACGTGTTTATGAGAAGATGACTTTATCAGGAGCGATCTTGTTCGAGGAAGAAACTGTGACAGGAGATTGCTAGTTATGCACTACCGCCATCTATCGGATAGGCGTGACAAGACGCAAAGCTCGTCATGAAGAAGTTCCCTAATGGATTGCGAGGGAACTTTTTTTAAGTGATGAAGACCGTTAATGTGACGGGTAACCTTATAGTTTATGTATAGTATGTAAATGATAATCCAAGGCTAGGTGTGCGTTAAACGATTTTAAATGCACGACGTAGAGGCGATCCTAGGGACTCTGGGGAAAAAAAGAGGGCCTTCTGATATTTCAAATGCACGTATAATAAATTCATGCAATAATAGATTTTTTTTTAAAGTTCACGTTGTAATACAAAAAAAAAAAAAAAAAAAAAAAAACAAAGTACACTCAGGACTCCTTTTTCACTACACACAGCATCACTTGACACTTAGCCATAGTACGGGTCATCTGATATTATTAAAGAGATCTGACTGCCTTCTGTTGTTGTGGTGATGCCACTTTGGTGATGGCCTCTTTCTCTTTATGAGATGTTGATGTGATGGAAGTACCTGCTGTTGTGTTACTGCTGGTGGCACTGCTGGATGTGTGAAGATCCACTTCGTCTTGAGCAGAGCAGGAGGCTGCACTGGAAGTCAATGGAACTGCTAAATAATTAAAGTAAATAATTATATAAATTCAGATATTAGATACATTTAGCTTGAATATTCTCATTGTAACAGAGAATTAGGTCAAATAATTTCTGAGAGAAAGCCATATTGATATCAATAATACCACATTGTGATACATTGAATTCACATTCAATATGTGCTTGTCTGGGGTGTTGTTAAGACTTCAGTAATACTCTTAGAGAGAGAAAAGAAAGCACGGAGCATTTAATCTACTATCTTTCATTAACAAGCATTCATTTTTGTAACATACAGTATAGGTTCAAAAACTGGTAATTCCATCTCACAACCACTCTTTTCATGAAAAATAAATGATCTAATCTATAGCAGAAGTTGCTTATCTAAACTCGACAAAAAAAATAAAAAATAAACTAGCTGTGATGCAGTAACTCTCTTCTACCGATCAGCCATAACATTAAAACCACCTGCCTGTGGGGCCTGGGTAGCTCAGAGAGTATTGACACTGACTACCACACCTGGAGTCGCGAGTTCAAATCCAGGGCATGCTGAGTGACTCCAGCCAGGTCTCTTAAGCAACCAAACAGGCCCGGTTGCTAGGGAGGGTAGTCATGATTAGTGGTTTTTGCTCTCAGTGGGGCACGTGGTAAGCATGAGCCTCCACATGCTGTGAGTCTCCACAGTGTCATGCACAGCGAGCCACGTGATTAGATGTGCTGACTGATGGTCTCAGAAGCGGAGGCAAATGAGACTTGTCCTTGATTGAGGTGAGTAACTGTGCCACCACGAGGACCTACTAAGTAGTGGGAATTGGGCATTCCAAATTGGGAGAAAATATGCCCGTCTGGCACAACAATCATCCATGTGATTATCTAATCAGCCAATCGTGTGGCAGGAGCTTCAGTTAATGTTCACATCAACCATCAGAATGGGGAAAAAAATTTGATCTCTGTGGTTTGGACCGTGGCATGATTGTTGACCAAATTAAGAATGAAGTTGCAATTTGTCCTTGATTGTTAGCGCTTCACTGCAAAATGCTGCATGCATTTGTAAACAAACAGTGCAAACAAACATTTTGTATTGTTTTGTACCATTTGTAAACAAACAGTACAAACAATATAATTCCATTATATTAGCTATGCTGATGAAAGTGGTTAGGAAATGTTTTCAATTGCTATTGCTCACTCTGCTTGCTCTGTAATGTTCTGTTGCTATGGTTACAAACGGTGCATTAAAGGAGACCTATTATGCCCCTTTTTACAAGATGTAATATAAGTCTCAGATGTCCCCAGAATGTGTCTGTGAAGTTTCAGCTCAAAATACCCCACAGATAATTTATTATACCTCCTATGCCTCTTTTTGGGTGGAATCAAAAACACGCTGTTTTCGTGTGTGTCTCTTTAAATGCAAATGAGCTGCTGCTCCCCGCCCCCTTTCTGGAAGAGGGCTGTGCCTTTACAGCTCGTGCTTCGGATACTATAGCAACAACAGATCAGAACCAATATGACTGACACTGTAAATACCGGAGTTCAGCCATATACTGTATGTATGAACCAGAGTTGGACACTGATGAAGGCGAGACTCCGGCAGAAGTCGCAGCCGTAAATGACGCAAAACATAGGCATTTTGAGATTGTGATAGTGCTTCTTATGTAGAAAATCATTCCTGCCCTCCATCTGCATTTCACGTGACGTCATGTGCAAACAAGCTATAAAGACATAGCTCTGGACTCTGTGAATACAATCAGAGACAATGGTAACTTTAGCTGCATTAGCCGTGGAATCAGCTAACAAGCACATTCGGAAAGGCGATTTGCAAACATTCACAAAATATAAAGTGCGATACTTACATCTTCAGGATATAAAGCTGGAACATGAACAGTTGGTACTGCTCCATGCTTGAGAGTCAAATTTTTTGAAAATCCTTCTTTATATTGACCCTCATTCACAAAGCAGTCCAGTGTAAAATGATTTGCACATACATACACAAATTTTGGTATGTTTTGGGGCACATTTTCTTCAAAAACAAAACTTGTCGACTGCGTCTTCAGTGGCTCTGATGCCGGGAATACATGAATATGACACCTACGAAGTTGAGACATTATTCTTCTCACTGTAGCTGCTCCAGCGCGGAAAAAAATGGCGGACTGTGTGTCGATCACTCAGGGGATGATCTATGATAATAGGGTGGAGTCCGTCACCAGTCGTGGGTGTGGCCTGCTCTAAAGTGACGTCACTATAGAGCGGATACGAAAACCAGTCATTTTGAGACACTGTTTTTTATTAATAGAAATATAAGAAAGAGGAGTGGGTGGACTTTTAACATTGTAGGGTGGTTGTGTACACACTCTGCTGACTCACATTTATGTTCAAACACCATGTAAAAGTGAATTTTGCATAATAGGTCCCCTTTAATATCAAACAGTGATTAAAACTGACCAAAACTACCTGTGCATTCAACGGTTTGAACCACACGCATTCCAGCCAATCAGAATTGAGTATTAGAACAGACCATGGTATAAATATATATAAACAATGCAAAACCTGAATTAATTCTTCCATAAATTAATTATGACAAAAGTGGTTACCTTGCTGCAGAGCTGTTCATGTTGTAGTCCAAAAACCTGAAAAGAAATTTAGCATTTTCGAGCCAAGGGATCTCTCTGGATTTTCCTATGGGTTTTTATAATAAGATCTGTGTAAACTAAGGTCTGGCGTTTTGTTCTACAACATAAATTAAACACAGTCATACCTCAAACATAAATTTGAAGACGCTGTCTTTTATATTTGTATTTTTTTAAAGTATAATGCTAACATGTTGCTAGATAAGGACAACTATGGTTTTCCATTTCATCAGGCATGTTCACTAATATGCTCGTGGTATTTGTGGTCCTTATCTAGCAACTCGTTTGTAACATACTTTAATTTTTTATTTTTTAACCCTTTAATGCATGAGAATTTCACCGAACACTCTTAAATTTTCGGTCGGGTCTTTAGAGACCCGGCACTTATTTCTATCACAAATGGATGTACAAAATGCCCAGATAGTGTCAATATTTTCAAGACAATTAGAAAATAATAGAATAATTTTTTTTTTAATATATATATTTTGATGTTTTATTTTTCAAAAGATAAAGTAACAAATCAGGACACTGAAATTTCCTGAGATGCAACTGGCTGTCAAACACATAATGAGCCACACATAATACATTAGATACACATGAGCTACACATTATACCCCATTATAAAATCCCATAGGAAATTCCAGCGCGAACTTTTGGCGAATTAGCCTTCCGTGTTTGACATCACGGCTGAACAGCTCTAACCCATAAAAATGACTTTTGGTTGTGTAACCTAATATTTCATGTCTTTATCCCGTATGTAGCTATTTGAACTCTTCATAATTTATCACAGTGAACACTGATTTGATGACAACAGATAAAGCTGAAATATAAGTGGTTTACGTGGCAGTAACGTCAAAGCTCTACAAGGCAGGCTTGTTAGATTTGATAAAAAAATAAAAAAAAAAAAAAAAAAAAAAATTGTAGCCTACTGGTGTATCGTCATTATATAATATATGTTGGAAACATAAGCAATATATCAAATGATCTTACTACCTTTTTCCCACTTCAAGCACTGTTAAACGTTATAACATTTCATATAAATATAAGTAGGTCTATATCATATCTTCACATTTTCATTCCTTCAAAATGTAATCTAAGCAATGCACACACCGTCTTTCCCTTTTAAGAGACACGTGCCTCAAGTGAATGTTTACTCAAGGGGTTCGAACGGGGGCGCAAGACGAGAGCTAATTACATTTACACAACCTTTCACGTTTTGAAAACAACACCGTGCCAACGTCAATCCCTACTGTTCTAGGGGAAACGAGGGTCTCGTTTGAGCAGACAGTTGCTGTGCCTAAATAGTCGTTCTTGTGTGAAATCAACAGCAAATTCCTCATAACATGCATCTTCAGAGAAGCAATCATTTAGGCTCGGAATCCACTATTACAAACGCTAGCAAGTCTTTACAATATTTCTCACCTTGGGATGACATTTTTAAGGGGGCTTACTTGAGGCATCTGCTTCACTCGCAAAACTAAATTGAACCGTGAGTTTAGACCAGTCAAGAGCGGATGCATTGGAAACACGCTCCAGTTTAATAGAAATAAGCTTTTTGTTACATTGTTTCTATCTTAGAATAGAACAGAATTTCATTGATACATCCTCCTGCCGCTTGAGGAGGTCCGGCGCACGCACTGACCATGGAGGAGCTGGCCCGGGAGAGCATCCGCAGCATCAGCCTCCTATCCAAACCTGCGCGGGGTTCAGACGTCCCACGTCTCGGCTCATTTGGAGCTATTTTCATTATGCTTAAATCCGCCCTCGGCGCGGGTCTGCTTAACTTTCCATGGGCTTTTGAGAAGGCAGGAGGCGTGAAGACGGCCATCAGTGTGGAGCTGGTGTGTTGCATTTCTAACAAATGTCGACAAGTCATTTTTCTTTCTTTTTTTTTTTACACTAGAGCTTTTACACAGAAGTAACAATGAGTTAATTGAGTGTTTTGCCCTCCTGTACTCAATATTCAGCTTAATTTTGAAAATATTACATCACAATATCCTTGAAGATATCCTGCCCTACATATGTTTCTGGTATGGATCTGGTCTACAAGCATTTGTTTATGTGAAATACCTTCAGTAATTTATTAAAGTATCCTAGATTATTTATTTTTTATTTATTTATTTATTTTAAAAGGAGGGGCAAATCCAAATTATTATTTGAGGTAATCAATATTATGCCACAAATGCCTTTTTAAGGTTATTTATATATTATGTGTTCAAATGAAAGGTCATAGGTGTTTTAGAGATGGGTGGGATGTCCCTTTGCCAATTTTGTCTAAAACCACTTTTTGAAAAAGTCTTTGTAAGGTAAGTGTCTGATGCAGTATTCACACTGTATTACTAGATATATTACATCTGTAGTTGTGATGTGGTCCCTGTGTGTCAGGTTCCTCGTGAGGTTGTGGAGTGCTCCTAAATCTAGAAGTTCCTTGCCAGCCAGCTCATATAAAGCCTTACATAGTGGTGCTAATGTTGATGTAGCAGAAAAGAGTAGCCTACATTGGGGTTAAGAATTTTTTGGGGGCGGGGAGCAGCAGCTCATTTGCATTTAAAGAGACACACACGAAAACAGCGTGTTTTTGATTCCACCCAAAAAGAGGCATAGGAGGTATAATAAATTATCTGTGGGGTATTTTGAGCTGAAACTTCACAGACACATTCTGGGGACATCTGAGACTTATATTACATCTTGTAAAAAGGGGCATAATAGGTCTCCTTTAATGCACCGTTTGTAACCATAGCAACAGAACATTACAGAGCAAGCAGAGTGAGCAATAGCAATTGAAAACATTTCCTAACCACTTTCATCAGCATAGCTAATATAATGGAATTATATTGTTTGTACTGTTTGTTTACAAATGGTACAAAAATCAGCATCTTTCTGTCTGTTTTTCAGGTGTCTCTGGTATTTCTGATCAGTGGGTTGGTCATTCTCGGCTATGCCTCATCAATCAGCCGGCAGAACACGTATCATGATGTGGTGCGAGAAGTGTGTGGACAGAGGATCGGCCACCTGTGCGAGATCTGCTTTGTTTTTAACCTCTTCATGATCTCTGTCGCCTTTTTGGTGGTTGTGCAGGATCAACTGGATAAATGTAAGTATGGTGTTTGTGCCACTCTTACTCTGTGATTCCACAAGAGTCATTGTGTGTGCATGTGACTGTTGATTTGAGGGGGTGTTAAAGGAATATTTTGGGTTCAATACAAGTTAAGCTCAATTGACAGCATTTTTAGCATAATATTGATTACCACAAAAAATATTTTCGACTCGTCTGTGCTTTTCTTTAAAAAAAGAAAAAATTTGGGTCACAGTGAGGGAATTACAATGGAAGTTAATGGGGCATATTTTGGAGGGTTTAAAGGCAAAGATGTGAAGCTTATAATTTTATAAAGCACTTACATTAATTATTGTCTAAATTATAATTTGTACAATAATTTTAGGGTTTTAGGGTTTGTTAACAGTACATCATCGTGACAATGAAGTTCTAAAATTGTCTGTAACTTTACACAGAAAAGGTTAATAAGTGATATTATCACACTAAAATCACGTTAACACGCATTTTGTTTACATCATGTGGCTATTCTTTTGAAACAGTTAATATTTTAACATTTACGGATTGGCCCCCATTTGCTTCCATTGTAAGAAAAGGAGGAACAAGTCCAAATTATTATTTGAGATAATCGACATTATGCCACAAATGCTGTCGACTAATCTTAACTTGTATTGAACCTGGAATATTTCTTTAAAACAGATAACAGTGCAAATGCAAAGTTAGTGTAAATTATGTTTTTAGTGAAAGCTTCTATGTATATTTTTAATACATATGAGAGAGAGATCCTGTCCTCTGCTAAATGTAAGTTTCTGTGTGTTGCAGTGTGTCTGTCTCTGTATGAGACTGTGACAGGCACTACAGGAGAGATGCCATATATTTGGTACACAGATCACCGTTTTGCACTCTTTGTCATGTGCCTTGCTATCATCCTCCCACTCTCAATACCCAAAGAGATCAGCATCCAGAAATACACCAGGTGTGTGTTTAATATATTTGCTGATGTATTTTTCATTTAGTGCCGAGTCGTGTAGTAGTGAAGAACATCTAATTCTATCATCATTTTAGAGTCTGGTGAGAAGTATTGCAGTACTTTGCTTAGTTCCTTTTCCCCTCCTCTTTACCTACATTTACTTGCTTTATCAATTACTATCTCTGATTACTCAAAGTTTCTGTATGTTTAATATTGATAGTGTGCTGGGAACTCTGGCTGCTACATACCTGTGCGTGGCTGTAATTGTGAAGTATTACCTGAAAGATGAGCATACACCAGACCTTACACCAGAGCACAGTAAAGGGTGAGTTTAGAATGGGTCTGAATAGAAATGTGATATAATTAGGGGTGTCAATCGATTAAAATTTTTAATTGAATTAATTGCATGATACGCAGATCAATTCATTGAATTAATCACAATTAATCACATATATCAATATGTGCTGAAAAAAATAATTTAATACATAATAATTAAAATGTAATAAATATTTGTTTATAAATATAATACATTATAGAATAATAATAATAATATATACAGTATATTCTGTTACGACCTGGTCTAGGGTCAGGTCAGAACAGAAAAGAGTAGTGAGACCAAAGTATATAAAAACGTAATGGGATATTTATTTTGATTCCAGGGAATTAACTTCAGGAGCCGACAAGACCAAAATAACAAACAAAACCCCCAAACTTACCCATCCCGTAACCTCAATCAAAACAAAAAGGAAAACAAAAATACAGAGCTGTTTCCCTAACTCCCTAACATCAGAAAAACAATGACAAACAAGTACACAAAGAAAATGGCGTCGAACTCCCTACTTCCCACCCAATTCGCGTGAATGAATATTTACAAAGTATTTACAGACAATTTACACAAACTCTGAGCAAGCAAATCAAAATCCAAAATTGTAAACAGTTTTAGCTGAAAGGGTCAAATACACAAACAGCAATTTTCACTGTAGATCACAACAGGTAACAATGCACAAATAAAGACAATGATCTGGTACAAATTAGATTGGCGCGTCTTTTAAAGCCAGCTGATCTTGGCTGCTCCAATCATGCGAGGGCGCCTTTCTGAATTGGTGTCTCCAATGTTGTCCTCCAGGACACACCCACCTGCAAATAGACACAGAGACACACAAACACACAAGAAACAGACACCGAACAGAACTGCAAATTTACACATTACAACTGAGGTCATAACAATATATACAGTATATATACACTGATGAGCCAAAACATGACCACTCACATGTGAAGCGAATAACATCAATCACCTCCTAACCTATTAGATGGTAAGCAAAGATGGTAAGCGAACAATCAATGTGTTGAATGCAAGCGAAATGGGCAGGACTAAAGACCTGAGTAACTTTGACAAGGGCCAAATATTTATGGCCAGATGACTGGGTCAGAGCATCTCTAAACGCCAATGCCTGTGGGGTGCTCCCGGTCAGCAGTGGTGAGTACCTACCGACAGTGGTCCAAGGAGGAGCAAACCACAAATCGGCAACAGGGTGTCCCGGCGACAAGGTGACAGGGCAACGAAGGCTATCCAGTCTGGTCTGAACTGACAGAAGGTCTACTGTGGCACAAGTCACAGAAAATTTGAATTATGGTTAAGGGAGGAATGTGTCACAACACAGAGTGCATCGCACCCTGCTGCATAGCCGCAGAATGGTCAGAGTGCCCATAATGACCCCTGTCAACCGTTGAAAGCGGCAACAATAGGCATGCGAGCATCAGAACTGGACCTTGGAGCAGTGCAAGAAGGTCGTCTGGACCAATGAATCCTGTTTTCTTTTACATCACGTGGATGGCCGTGTATGTGTGCGCCGTTTACCTGTTGAAGTGATGGTACCAGGATGCACTGTGGGAAGACAACAAGTCGGTGGAGGGAGTATGATGCTCTGGGCAATGTTCTGTTGGGAAACCCTAGTCCGGCCATTCATGTGGACGTCAATTTGACACGTGCCACCTACCTAAACATCGTTGCAGACCAGGTACACCCCTTCATGGCAATGATATTACCTGATGGCAGTGGCCTCTTTCAGCAGGATAATGCGCCCTGCCACACTGCACGCATTGTTCAGGAATGGTTTGAGGAACATAATGAAGAGTTCAAGGTGTTGCCCTAGTCTCCAAATTCCCCAGATCTCAATCCAATTGAGCAGCTGTGGGATGTGCTGGACCAACAAGTCCGATCCACGATGGCTCCACCTCGCAACTTACAGGACGTGGAGGATCTGCTGCTAATGTCTTGGTGCCAGATACCACAGGATACCTTCAGGGGTTTTGTAGAGTCCATGTCCGGGTGGGTGCTGTTTTGGCGGCACACGGAGGAACAACAACATATTAGGCAGGTGGTCATAATGTTTTGGTGTATATATACATATACATATTCAATTAATATTCACATCAACCATTCAGTTAATATTCACATCAACCATTAGAATGGGGAAAAATGTGATCTCAATGATTTTGACCATGGCATAATTGTTGGTGCCAGACGGGCTGGTTTGAGTATTTCTGTAACTGCTGATCTCCTGGGATTTTCACGCACAACAGTCTCTAGAGTTTACTCAGAATGGTGCCTGTAACGAGGAGGAGGGCAGGGCCGGGCCGGGCCGTGACTATGCAAGCCCAGCCCCCAATTGGGCTAATCAGCCGAGGAGAGGGATTAGTGCAGCAGAATGCGGCAGTTCGAGAGAGAGAGAGAGAGAGCCACATGCAGCTGCCATGTGTGTGTTTATGGTTTTGTGTCTTTTTGTTTTCATTACACATTATTTTTACAGTTCACCTCCTTTCCCGTTTTAAACTTGTTACAGTGCCAAAAACAAAAAACATCCAGTAAGCGGCAGTTCGAGCTAACAGAAAGGCTACGGTAACTCATATAGCCACTCTGTACAATTGTAGTGAGGAGAATAGCAACACAGAATGCACAACACATCGAACCTTGAATCGGATGGGTTACAACAGCAGAAGACCACGTCGGGCAGTTTATTAGGACCATAGTGTTCCTAATAAAGTTCTCAGTGAGTGTATATGTACTATATATATTAATAATTATGTAGATCAATTACATTATTGTGGCAGACAAGTAAAGCATTGTTTAAAGTATAATCATTAGACAATACAAAAAGTGTCTTTAACCTCGTGCGACCCTGCTGCCTCATGCGAGGACTCGCTATTTTGGATTCGCTATACGCAACACGTAATTTAAATTCATTTAAATCCATTGCATACGGTTCAGGACACTCTAAGCAGTCATTTAAGGGTTAAACTTGTGACGCACAGAGTCACGTGACCAAACACCATAGTGTCGATTTCCGTGAACTGCATCTATGGGCGCAGCGCCAACATAAGTGCCTCTGGTAAGAAACCTCTTCAAATTTTTTCACTGAAACCTGTTTGGTTGTAAAGAGTAGTGTCTCTAGTTTCATTTGATATGTTGATTTAAATATGTCTTTCATTTTGTGTGCTTTGGCACGCTGACAAACATGAAGTGTTCAGATGAGTACTCTAGAACAGATTTCTGACAGAAATTCCAAAAATATGTCCGTTATTTTGAATAAATTTTCACAGTAACATATCTGTGGGTCATTTAGTTTCATTTTAATCTAAATGTCGTTATATTTTTGTTTGTTAACACTGTACAATAAGGTGCTATTCATTAACATTAGTAAATGCATTCCTATATATTTACTATGCATTCCTGGACACATAATAAACTATTTGATGAAAAAATCTATAGCTTGGTATTTCTTTTTTTTTTTTTTTTTTTTTTCCCCAATTTGGCATGCCCAATTCCCAATGCGCTCTAAGTCCTCGTGGTGGCGTAGTGACTCGCCTCAATCCGGGTGGTGGAGGACGAATCTCAGTTGCCTCCGCATCTGAGATCATCAACCCACGCATCTTATCACGTGGCTTGTTGAGCGCATTACCGTGGTGACATAGTGCATGTGGAGGCTTCACACTATTCTCTGCGGCATCCGCGCACAACTCACCACGTGCCCCACCGAGAGCGAGAACCACTTTATAGCAACCACGAGGAGGTTACCCCATGTGACTCTACCCTCCCTACCTAGGTGGTAGTCAGCATCATTACTCGCTGAGCTACCCAGGCCCCAGCTTGGTATTTCTTAAATTTTCACAACTTAGTCCCGATATCCAAATATGAGGACATACATTTTTAGGAAAACTATTTGCTCTAGAAAAAAAATATTATTTGTTTTTGCTTGTTTATTAGGTGTTACTAGTTACAAATCAAAAAAATGAAATGGAAAATGCACACAGAAGTCACGCAAGGGGCTCAGGAGGTTAAAGTCAATATATTTTTTGGTTTATCTTCATATCATTGAACATAAGACTATAACAGGCCAACAGTCAACAGCATGGAGGTATACTTGGGCTTGTGTTTCGTCTGTACATGCATCAGACGAATACTTTTGGAGAGTCTCATTGTTGTTGCGCTAGCCATTATCGTTTTAAGGACACAAGTTAAATGTAGTTTGAAACTTTAAAGCACTCTGTTCTGTCCAGCTGTCTTTGAACAGCTGTCTGTTCTTCCCTGTACAGCTGGAGTTGCGCTTACTGCCCCTGCTGACAGTGAATCACAAATACATGAAGGTGGAATTGCTCTGTTAATAGAAACATTTCTTATTACAGAATTTATGGATGGTCAGATTATAATTTTTTCATATTCACAAGGAATTGGCACATTGGCCTTTATTTTAATGTGTTAGTGTATTATATGTACATGTTTACTTTAAAGCTTTATGTATATTTGCTTTTCCATATGTGTGAGTCCATATCAAGTTTTATTTATATTTTGTGTTTGTAACAGGTTGGAGTCGTTGGCCTCCATGTTCAGTGTGGTTCCTACTATCTGTTTTGGTTTCCAGGTCAGATTGTAAAAAAAGTTTTCTTTACATCACTAGAGCATTTTTGCATGTGCAGATACAACAACTTCCTTTGTTGTATCTTTGACAATTGTAGTGTTTCAAGGCTCATATGTTGTACTGTTTATCAGTGAGTTAATTTATTTTACAGTGTCATGAAGCATCTATTGCAATATACAGCAGCATGGAGAACAAAAAGATTACACACTGGGTCTTCATCTCAGTTACTTCTATGGTTTTCTGCCTGCTTATTTATACTCTAACAGGTGAGTCAAATTACTATCCTCTGTGATATGCCCATATTTATAGAGCTTATTATTACCTTACTATGTGCAAATTAAGATATTGTGTAGACACTTTTTCTTACACTGAAAGACTGACATATTGTTGCAATACTGCAGGTGTGTTTGGCTTTCTTACATTTGGACGGGCAGTTGCTTCAGATATCCTGATGTCATATCCTGGAAATGATATAGTGATGATTATTGCTAGGCTGCTGTTTGGGATTTCGATCGTCACCATCTATCCTATAATACTGCTGTTGGGCAGGTACTGTAAACCATAAATAAAATAATTTGTATAGCTCACTGTGTTCACTGCACACATGTACATACTGTACGCACACACACTTATGTGCCAATGGTTGTCTTATTTACAGGTCTGTGATTCTAACACAAATACTGCGCTTCTGGGAAAAACGGGCTTTAATTGCATCTGTGTTTGAGAGTCGGTGCCGTTTGATTCTAACAATTCTCTGGATCACTGTGACACTCCTCATCGCCATCTGTGTACCAGACATGAGTGAAGTCATCAGCGTGATTGGAGGAATTAGTGCCTTCTTTATCTTCATCTTTCCTGGTAAGACACTAAATAATACAATACAATCTCATCCCACTTAACGGCCAGCACACAAATATCCACACACTCTCACTCACATAGATAATTAGATATTACATTCCAAGCTTATTCTTTGCAGGGTTGTGCCTCATTTTCTCCATGCAGACAGAACCTATAAGTCCCAGGAAGAAGTGAGTAATGCCTGTGTTGTCTTAATCATGTTTGTTTTAGAGGACCAAGTTACTTTATATTCATTTCATATCTCTGCTTCCCCTTTTCTATAATTTACTACTGTACCTTTTACTTATCATTTACTGTACTTATTGTGCTTTCAAAACATTGTTTTTAATTATTCTCTCTCTCTCTCTCTCTCTCACACACACACATCATTTTGTCACTCTTTTTCAGAATTCTCTTGACAGGCTGGGGTGTCGTTACTGTCATTACTGGAGCTTTTATCTTTGGCCAGAGCACCACTACAGCTGTTATGGAGTTGTTGCACAAATTCTAATTATCATAATTTTCAATAGCATTGCCTCAGTAGAGTGTTAAGAAAAATACGATTTATAAATTTATTTTGTTGATAAAATTTTTTTTTTTTATTATTATTATTTTTAAAAGTTGGTACATTTCAATTTCGATATGGTATAATGTCATTGAACAGAATTCTTTTTAAAAGAAAATGACAACACAGTGCCTTGTGTTTGTATAACTATTCAGTTTTGGCTCTTTTGCCTTTTTTAAGGAAATAGGTAGAGAGGGGTTGTTGTCTTTCAGTGTAATATAGAACCAATTAAATTATATTGTTGTGTTTAGACAAGAATAGGAGGATTAAACAAATGAGTTGAATGGAATAATGGTCTGTATGTGGGTGGGATGAGAGAATATGTATATGAATATAAAGAATGGCTGTGTTTTACATTTGATTGCAATAAATTATTAAACTCAGTTAACATTTTGTCTAAATGTGAGTTTTAAGTCTCAATTAATCTTTGTCCGTGGCTCTGTAGGGAAAAATATAAGTTAAAAACATATTTGACATTTTATGACAATATTAACTAAGTGTTACAAGAGGACACAAATAAAACCAATGTATTATTTACTGTTAAATTAATTAAATAAATTACCTGGTAAGAAGGAAAAATGTATAATAATGTTATCGAAACGTAGTCACGTGACTTGAAACCGGAAGTAAGCCTAGCCGTTGTGTTGCGGAGCATCAAGCGTATCGCTGAATCCACTCAACCTATTTCGAAGAAAAAAGGCACAAACGCCTCAATAACTCTTCATTCATGTTGCTCATAATAACCGACTGACAACCGCATGGTCTCCTGCTCATGGGTGAATAGTGTTGATTGCCTATCTGAGTGAAGTGGCCGGAATAGAGTGAATTAGCAGGTTAGCCGAGCTCAATCATGACAGTGGCGGTGTTTTTCGGCTGTACGTTCATCGCTTTCGGCCCGGCCATCGCTTTGTTCCTCTTTACAATCGCCCGGGATCCGCTCCGTGTGATCTTCCTCATTGCAGGGTATGTATCAGGGCAGATGTGTTGCTTTTCTCTCTCGTGTGGGGGTTTGAAGCCCCGTGATACAGCAGTTAATCTGGGTTTAGAACTGCTCTTTATATCGGGTGGCTAGGTTAAATTTGGGTCTTTAAATATTATGATTTCATAACAGGGCAAACTTTATCACACGATTGTCAATGCAACTGTAGAGAAGTTTTGAGAATGGAAAAATCAAACAAGCCAAGGAATGATGAAACGCCTTCAGCAGGAAATCAAAGAGGGAGCAAGTGTCACGCAGGGGCGGATTATGACTAGCAAATGCCCCGGGGCAAATTTTCATTTATTTTCACCAAAGGGGATTAATTTGTAATTTTGTTACTATTGTAATACTGACGCCATAGCTCAGTTCTCAGCTGTCCAGGTTTTTACATCTAGATAACTTAAAGGGATAGTTCACCCAAAACTGAAAATATTCTCATGATTTACTCATCCTCATGCCATCCCAGATGTGTGTGACTTTCTTTCTTCTGCAGAACACAAATGAAGATTTTTAGAGGAATATTTCAGCTCTGTAGGTCCATACAATACAAGTGAATGGTGACCAGAACTTTGAAGCTACAAAAAGCAGATAGAGGCAGCATAAACAATCCATAAAACTCCAGTGGTTTAATCCATGTCTTCTGAAACGATCCAAATGTTTTTTTTTTTTTGGTGACAACAGACCAAAATTTAACTCCTTTTTCACTATAAACCTTGACATCAGCAGTCTCTTTGGGGATCATGATTTTTAACTCGATAACAGTTCCTAGCGCCATCTAGCACTCTGTGCATGCGTCAAGCACTAGGAAGTGTAACCGAGCTTGAAATCATGATTGTGCCTAGAGATTATAATGGCAAGATGTACAGTGAAAAAGGAGTTTTATTTTGGTCTGTTCTCATGCAAAACCAATTAGATCACTTAAGAAGACATGGATCAAACCATTGGAGTCTTATGAATTACTTTTATGCTGCCTTTATGTGCTTTTTGGAGCTTCAGAGTTTTGGTCACCATTCACTTCCACTGTATGGACCTACAGAGCTGAAATATTCTTCTAAAAATCGTCATTTGTGTTCTGCAGAAGTCATACACATCTGGGATGGCGTTAGGTTGAGTAAATGATGAGAAATTTTTAATTTTTGTTTGAACTTCACCTTTAAATGTGAAAAGTGATTGATATGGAGAGAATAAAGATGGACCTGATTTTTAATGAACTTTTTCTCAAAATGAACCTTACCATGTTTTAGGCTAGTTATGAATTATGTGACAGTTTCCAATCTAAACAAACATCTAAACCAGTGTAATTTGGGTCATTGACAAACATTGTTTGTGATTTTTTTTTTTTTTTTTTACTAGATTAATGTGGTTACATGTCAAGTTCGTAGAAACATAAGCTTTGTGTGCATGTCAGATTTATAAATGTTTGAAAATAAGTTTTTAGCGTTTTCAGCAAAAAGAAAAAAAAAAAAATTAAATGGAAAAATGTCAAGTGAAAGCTATTAAAATACTTTCCTTGCACCTTAAATGTAGTAAAATAATCTTCCAGGTAAAAAAAAAAAACCTACAAAAAGTGTGAAATTTTGAATTACGAATATGGTTGGTCCATTTCATCTGAACAAAAAGTCAAAAAAAAAAATTTCATGTCATGATTGCCTAAAATGGTACATACATATATATGGACAAAAGTGTTTCAGATATTATTGTATATTAAGATAACTTTTTTTTTTTTAAATAAATAATTTTCCAAACTACTTATACCAACCTTTTTTTTTCTCAGCTGTTAAGAGTTTTTTTTTTTTTTTTTTTTTTACTGTCTCTGGAAAATTAAACCACTTATATACACTTAAGACTAAGCTCCAGAAAAAATTATCAAAGTGACTTTCACATGTATTCAACAAATTTTTTGAATGTAACTGAATAGATCCAGACCAATAAAATAAATGAGCTTCATGTCTTTGACCCATCTGCAATATGTAAAACATGTGTAACATGATTGTGTTTGTTCTAGGGCATTTTTCTGGCTGGTGTCTGTGCTGCTGTCCTCTCTTGTGTGGTTCATCACAGTTCAGATCAGCAACAAGAACAGTGCAACTCAGCAGAGAGGACTGCTTATTTTTGGAGTGGTGCTCTCTGTGTTGCTTCAAGAGGTTTTCAGATTTGGTTACTACAAGTTGCTGAAGTAAGAATTTAACATTCTATAACACGTAAAAATGCCAGAATTGTGCTTTAACTTGATTGCGATTCACATTGATATTTTGAAGGAAAGCTTTCTGCAGTGTCACACAGAGGGTTGTTCAATTCTGTTATTGCATCTCTCACACAGGAAAGCAAATGATGGCCTATTGACACTCAGTCAAGAGGACACCATGCCCATCTCCATGCGGCAGCTAGCCTATGGTATACGTCATGCTTTTGTCCGGGTAATTAATGTGAACAACTAATGTTATTTTGACTGTATATCAATTTGTGACTGATTTGCAGTGTCTGGTCTTGGCTTTGGGTTTATGAGTGGAGCATTCTCTGTGGTCAACATACTGTCTGACTCTCTGGGCCCTGGAACTGTTGGCATCCATGGCGACCCTCAACATTATTTTATATCCTCAGGTAATTAGATGGAAATTTCTGTTTAAACCCAGATAATCAAATTCAGTGTGGCTCCAAAGTTTTACATTTTGCTCTGTGTGTCTCCACAGCATTTATGACACTGGCCATTATTTTGCTGCACATGTTCTGGGGTGTTGTTTTCTTTGAGGCATGCGAGACACAGAGATGGTGGGCTCTTGGAGTGGTGGTCATCAGTCATCTACTAGTATCATGCCTGGTAAGCAAAAACATCATGCAGTTATGCTTTACTCAAAAGTGTAGAAACAGTCTTTCATTAGACACCAGGATCTGACTAACTCTGATCACGCACTCAATACACTGCATTCAGCTTTACATACCTTTTTATTGATTCAGTTGACTGCGAGCACTAAGTTCCTTTGATCTGATGGCTCTTTTTATTGTATGTTTTAGACATTTGTGAACCCAAATTATCAGGGGAGTCTGATTCCAACCTACATCATACTGTCTGTCATGGCAGTCTGGGCATACTTGTGTGCTGGGGGATCTTTGAGGAACCTCAAACTCTGTCTCACCTGTAAAGATAAAGACTTCTTGCTGGCCAATCACAGGCCTAGATAACCCATCAGCTCCAAACAGGACTTTCTCCAAAAACAGGCTCACAGGGCCAATAGTTCAACATGGCCAGCAGCCCTGGACTCTTTTAACTGGGAGGATTATTGTCTGGGAAGTCTGCAAAATAATTGTTGCCTAATAACAGAAATTTTTACATCTGCAGATCTGGCACTCTCTGTAATTACCTCCTCTTATATTTTTTGTTCTGTGTGTTAGAAAGTGCGAGACAGGGAAAACAAAGTGTGTGTGAGTGTTATACTGAAGAATTCTGTAAATATGTCTAGAGCTGCATTCTTGTGATTCTCACTTCTGTAGCGGGTTTTGAAAGAGGCCTTATATAGGGCTGACTTTGAAATGTTTTTGTTTTTTCTTCCTCTTGTGCCTCCAGTCATGTTTGCTTTTATCACGTTTTAATTGACAAATGAGGCTCAAAATGAACTTTTCTCTCCCCTCAGCAGTCTTGGAAAAAAAATCTTACAAAGCATTAGTCACCTTTAATTCTCAAACCCTGGAGTGCAGCATTGTATTATCCAATTAATGTTTGTAATTTTTGTCTCCTTTTTTTGCACACATGTTTTCAAGACCCTTTTCATCTCTTCCTAGGGCAGCAGTCTTGTTTTGCCATATATTTTTAACCACTTGGTACTCAAATGCATTGAAACTACTTTGTACAGGAACTTCTGAATGATATTAATTACATAGGTGGGTCAGTGGTATCTCTTCAGATGTCACATGCTATATGAAATTTCCATTTTTATTAAAGTAGATTGAGATCAAATCCTCAGTCTTTCTTGCATGAACACATGCATTCCTGTTCTGCATATGGAGGAGGAACTTGAGGGTTATTTTCCTTTCTCCACAGGAACTGTTTGTGAAGCAGCAAGAAAATCATTCCTGGTGTGTACTAAATCACGATCAATTAACCCTTACCCTTTCCCACAAGGCTTATTTTCTGAAAAGAGGTCCAACTTGGGTGCTTAAAAATGTGTAATTTCTAAAAAAAAAAAACACAAGCTAAAAGAGCCTAAATTTACAGCATCTAAAGGTGACTCAGTCATTCATTGATCCCCCTCTTCAGACCTTTGTATTTGTTTGACCCTGATGATTTAGCGGGAAGTTTTAGAGTGAAACATTTATTGCATGTCTGCCATAAGAAACCTGGTGTCTGCAGTTGAAAAAATTCAAATAAATACAGATACTCATGTAAAACAATTTCCTAATGAAGCATTATACACAATGTACAATTTTTTTTTTTTATCATTATTCTATACATTTTTTTAAATTAATCTTTCATGCAGAATATCCTGAAAAAAAGGCAGAGCCAAAGATGAATAGTGGAGAAAGACTGAAGGAATATACATAAAGCACACGTGTGTGTGTGAACAGATTGTGTGGCCCACCCAAGTTTATCTTAACTGCTATGAAACAAAAGGTGAAAATAAAAACTGGATTATGCTTTTAAGATGTATTAATCATAAAAAATCATAAAAGCCTGTACCTAATCATAAACAGTCCTACACAGCACATACACTTTGTGTGTTTACATGTGCATGTGGGGGGAAGGGTCAGTAATCTGTATCCGACCCTTCTGCATTGTCCACATTGCGGGACAGCATATAGTTGTCCATATCAATAGAACGGCAGTTATAAATAGCATAACGCAGCCGCTCTGCCATTACCGACTGACTAGAGTAAGGTGGGAGGCGGAGCTGGAAGAAGCAGGTCTGAGAGGTGGGAAGACTGTCATATGGCTGTGAAAGACAAGCGAGTGACACATTAGTAAATATACATAAGCATACAAGTCCATATTTACAAATACCCACACACACACGCTTGCTTACCCGGTCCACCTTCATGATCTGGAACCGCTGAGAAATGTCTGCAGTGTTGGCCGGCAGACGAGAGCGTCCAGAGACGAAGCGCATGAAGAGCACTCGCTCCTCATTGGAGAACTCATCTAGCGTTTGCCAGAACCACTGCACCAGCTGCTGCTGCTCGTCCACCTCCCTGTAACGAACCACCTTCTTTAGAACCTCCACGCTGATCTCAGGCAGCCCGCACACCATCTGCTCCAGCTGTCGAGCTGTTAATAAGGAGAGCAACGGAACAGACACGATCCAGGACATGCCCTCTCGCACTGCCGCCACCTAACATGCACATACAGATGACACCATAATGAAAGAAATGTGTCACAAATGGATCAAATGACAAGTAGTTAAAATAGTAGGTGTGGGAACAGTGGGTGTGAGGATACACTCACAAGAAACAAATCGTGAAACTATTGGCTCAAACAAACCTGCCGATCTATTTCATGGAGGCGATACTCAATGGCACGCTCTACATACTCCCTCCTATTGGAAAAGGTCAGCGGTATGCTGTTTCCACCTGGGATGATGGCAACCATTTTTCCATCAGCGCTTTGACCAACAAATGAATCCAGAGGAATCATCTATTAAAAAAAATAATGTCTTTGTCAAATGAACATAGTAAAACAAACTGACCAATTGGGAAACATTTCCATAAACACTTTAAGCTGCCTATGTCCACTGCATCTCGGGTACACTAGATAATAGACTAAATTTATTTTATTGAAAACAATGCTGATAAAGTCTATTCTCTAGAATAGAAATACAAAATTTGAATCCATCTGACTGTGAAATTATACTGGCTTGACGAAGCCAACATACTGTTACTCTACAAACTTTGTTTAGGATTTTTTTCAAAATTCCTAAACCAAGACCAAACACTGACACCACCTGGAGCTTTAAAGCTTCATCCACCAAAACTTGGCAGAGACCTTCAGACTGTTCTGGAATAGTGTGCTATGTCCTTTCTAACTTAGTGGACTTGTGGTTTTCACACAAGAGACAATAAAAATAAATAACACACCCATAGACTAACATTGACAAAATGTTTTAATGTGCAAACGTAACGCTTGAAAATTCAAATGTAAACAAACCCTTAAGATTTTATAAAAGACCTTGCATTAATTCTTCTGTTAAAACTCATGTATTATTTGAGCTGCAAGGTTGTTTAAATCGTCATTTTTACAATCGTTTTAGGTTTTGTTGACATAACATCGTCATAGCAACGAAGTTGTAAAATTGGCTATAACTTTACACAGAAAAGGTTCGTAAGTGATTTCATCACACTAAAATCACGTTAACACACATATTGTTTATGCCTTGTGGTTATACTTTTGAAACAGTGAGTATTTTAACGTTTATGGATTGGCCCCATTCACTTCCATTGTAAGTGCCTCACAGTAACCCAGATTTTTTTTTTTAAGGAGGGGCAAGTAAAAATTATTTTTGAGGTAATCAGTATTATGCCACAAATGCTGTCGACTGATCTTAACTTGTATTGAACCCAGAATATTCCTTTAAGCTCTCTCTCTCTATATACAGTATAGCAGTGTCTCGTTTGGAAGGCTGTGTGCTATGTAGGACGCGTCCTTTGAAGGCTGCAGTATACCGACTGTCTTCCTTTAAACAAGTCTCGTTTAAACGAGACGGTCTTCATAGGACAAACGGAAACGGAACGTATCATGGTTGCTATGACAGCACGCCACTCTTTAACAAGCGCGAGCGCTTTGAGTGAGAAGGGAACAAAGTCCATTTGGAAGGGAATGTATGAGGTACATTTTAGGAGAGTTATAATGATGTAAAGAGAAAATAAAATAGATTTTACAGGTGTACTTTTAGTCTAATACTTTATTTTAATTATATATTAATATAATTATACATATTATATACTCTGCACCCATCTACTGAGGTACTTCATCTTGGGAATTAACATTACTTGCATTTGAACATCATATTTATGGGCAAATTGGCTTATTGTTTTTAGACATTTCCGTTGAAGCAAAGAATTGTGGGTTGTGAGTGCCCACGAAGGATACACCTCATGCATCCTACAAATTCCCATGAAAGAACGTTGCATTCGAAGTGTCTTACTCGCTTTTCTGAAACAATGACGTATGCGGCCGACAAATGCGACCTCTGGAGGACGCAGCCTTCCAAACCAGACACAGCCTTTATCTGACTATATCTAGCTAGTTGGTTGTTTGTCTTACTGTAATGTCTGTATAACCACCAAAGCTAACACTTTTAAAACTAGTTAAAAATTTCAGACAAGCCTTTGTCAAGCCAACATCAAAGGTTTGTCAAGATAAACTATCTAGTTAATTATGGTGTCCTATTAGAGTAAAACATCTATTTAGATACTACGCTTAACTTTGTTCAACTCGGTGTATTGTGAGTATTTTGTGGGTGTCTTTCTGCACCTCATGGAAGTTCTGCTCGGTGATGCCACTGTCCTCCAGGTGCAGGATGCTGTTGAGGGTCTGCACATAGAGCAGGTCCACCTCCTCCAGGTCCTCAAGGATTAGAGGAATACAGCACAGCTGCTTCCACACCATTGGAGCCAGGTGCAAATCTAGAGGCTTCTTAGTGCGGATGGCCACTCCCATCAGAATACCCAAAAACTTAAACTGCAGCAAGTGCTCTTCCAGACAGGCTGAGGGGTTCAGTAAGAACCTGAGGACACACATACAGATCATAACTTACACATATGTATACAAGAATCCAAGATGATTTGTTCAGAAGACATTGGTTTGTGTGGAATAAAATATGCTTATTAAAATTTTCCATGCTTTCTAAGTGCTTGTATTTACTGGATACTGATTTAAAAAATTTTTTTTTTGATTCAAAACAGTTTGCCAATGAATCGTGATTTGAAAACAATTTTAATAAAATAAAGCTGCACTATGTATGATTTTTTGGTTAAAAATGAACAAACTGCCATTATTGAGTACATAAACAATCCGTTTTCAAAACAGTGTTCTTACCTTACCCCGATTTACTACAGTAAGCCTACAAAAATTATTTGTAGTTTGAGCTGTCGGGTCGGATTTGCTGCAAAATCGCTGGATTATGTCGTTCGTCATTACGTCATGTCCGTAAACACAGGAAGAAACTACTTTCAGTTCAGTCAGTCAGTCACAGTCACACAGTTCAGGACAGTCTCCCAGCAGTCTGGATGTTTATCTGTTATCTGTTTGCCAAAGATGTTTACCTGCTATAATGCTTGAATATGTTTTCTGGTAGGGTTGTTGAAGCTAATATTGGTTGTCATGCTTTTATGAATTGAACATTACTCATGTGTTAACCTTTTCACACGCGAGTTTTTCCTGTACTGATGGCCCCCCCAGCGTGAGTTCTTTAATGTGTACTGTAATTAAAAAAATCTTACCTAACACTTCACAGCAAATGCACCGGAGGACAGATTATATCACAACGGGTGCACTGAAGGTCAGGTTATATATTATCAAGCATTTAATGTGGTTTTTAGATGTTTATAATGATTTTTTTTTTTTTTTACGATTAACATTTTTATTTATTAAACACAGGAAAACAAAACATAATTATAAATACACAAAATCAACTTTAACACCCACTACCACCCCTCCTCCTCCCCAACCCTCAACAAACATCTCTGTGGTCTTAGATGAACACATATAGAAGAATACAAAAACAAAAACCAAACAACTAAAAGAGGAAAAAAGATAATAATAATAAAAATACATATATCTACAAATATAAAAAACACACACACTGACAGTTACCCCTCTCTCTCCACTATTCCACCCGAGAACCCTCCAAGAATGCTAAATATCCACCCCATTTTCCCACAAACAGATCCGGATTCTCCAGTCTTCTATAAGACCCCTCCTCTAAGGCCGCCACTCTCCCCATCTCCGAGCACCATTCCTGAAACGGGGGTGCTCCAACCAACTTCCAACCCCTCAAAATCACCCGCCTGGCGACCATAACACAGGTCAGAACCCAATCCTCCACGTTTATTCTCCACATTAATTTCTGCCCCATCTCCCAAAATACAGAGTCTGGGGCAAAATGAAACCCAAGTGCCCAAGACCTCACATACAAAATTCTGAACTCTCAACCAAAACCCCTGGATCTCAACGCACCTCCAAAAAACATGGGTTATATCTCCATCCTCTGATTGGCATCGCCAGCAGGTAGGTGTGTCTTTAAGACCAAGCCTATACAGTCTAGAGGGGGTCCAATAGAATCTATGTAAAATCTTGAACTGAATAATGTGAACTTGCATCTCTAGATACAGACTTGACATTTTTCAGAATCTTAGTCCACACTCCATCCTCCAAAACCAAATCCAAATCTATCTCTTAATAGAAGTTAAGGCTCTGTCCCCCAGACTCTGAATTAACAGGGAGTAATACACTGATGCCTCATGACCTTTTCAAAAAAGCCGCAATCACCTCACGCAAAGCATCTGCCTCCATAGGGGGATGTGTGCTACTCCCAAAAATAGTACGAAGTAGATGGCGCAATAGTAAATATCTATAAAACTGAGGTCTGGGGATCCCAAAATGTTGGACCAAGTTTTCAAATGATCTCAACACTCCACTTTCATATAGGTCACCGAGTGCAGCAACCCCCCTCACAATCCACTCTGGCCAGCAGAAAGGGGACTTGCCAATACGTAATCTTGGTTCTGCCATATACATGAGGCAACATTGAAATAAGTGTCCAATTTAAACAATCTGGACACTTTAGTCCATACTGAGTGTAAATGCGAAATAATGGGTGTAACTTAACTTTTCCAATTAGTTTGATAGAGATGCTTTGTAACGGCGAAATAGGGGCAAGAACTGCCTGTTCAGTTACAAACCAGGGAGGGGCTCTCTCAGGTGGAAGTGACCAATGAGCCAAATGTCTGAGACTGAACGCATAGTAATAAAACAAAATCTTGGGTAGGCCTAGCCCTCCTTTGTTTATCGGCCTATGTAACTTATTAAAATGCAATCTGGGACGTTTACCATTCCAAATGAAGGACTTCGCTATGCTATCAAATTGCTTGAAATAAGAGAGGGGGACATCTACAGGGAGAGACTGTAGCAGGTAATTAAATTTTGGAATACAATTAATTTTAATAACATTAACCTTCCCAATCATCGATAAATGTAATGAAGCCCACCTGCTGACATCGCTCGAAAACCTTTTTATTAAAGGGTCAAAATTAACACTAACTAAATCAGACAAATTTGCTGGGAATAATATCCCCAAATACTTAATGCCCTGTTTGGGCCACTGAAAGGCGCCCGGCTGAAAAGCCGTTACTGGGCAGTACGCTGTCAGAGCCAAAGCTTTGGATTTAGCCCAATTGACTTTGTATCCTGAGAACTTGGAAAAGGAATTAATAATTCTGTGGAGGCAAGGCATAGATCTAGTAGGTTCAGAGACAAATAATAAAATATCATCTGGATAAAGCAGAAGCTTATGCGCCACACCTCCCGCTGTCACCCCTGGAAAATCATCCTCCTTTCTTCTCGCAGCTGCTAATGGTTCCAGGGCAAGACAGAACAATAATGGGGAAAGAGGGCAACCCTGCCAAGTGCCCCTATCCAGAGTAAAATAATCTGAAATTAATCCATATGTTTGTACCGCTGCTACAGGGTGTTTATAAAGTAACTTAATCCAACCAATGAATGTACTCCCGAACCCGTACATTTCCTTAAACTCTTAAAAAGATAATCCCATTCTACCACATCAAACGCCTTTTCGGCATCAAGTGAGATGGCAGCGATTGGAGATTGATCATTCGCTACTGACCACATGATATTGATGAGACGTCTGATGTTATCAGAAGAGCTGCGGCCCCGAATAAACCCCACCTGATCTATATGTATAAGAGATGTCATAACTTTACTTAATCGATTAGCCAAAATGTTTCACAATATTTTTACATCTAGTTGGATCAGGGAAATTGGACGGGAACTTTTACACTCACTTGGATCTTTGTCCTTTTTAAGAATCAGACTGATCTGGGCTTGTGTCATGGTTGGAGGAAGCTTTCCATTCTTTAATGATTCAGTATAAACTTCTAACAAAAGTGGAGCCGGTTCTGTAGCATAGGATCTAAAAGATTCTGCGGCAAAACCATCTGGCCCCGGAGCCTTGCCTGTAGGTAGGGACTTAATTACCTCGTCAAGCTCCTGCAAGGTTTTCTCAGAATCAAGAGAGTTTTTTTGCTCAATCGTCAGTTGAGGAAGATCTAATGGTTCCACAAAGTTTCTAATATCTTCATCAGTAGATGAAGATGTGGAACTATAAAGATCAATATAGAAGTCTTTAAAGGCATTATTAATATCAATGGCTGAGGTAAACATTTCACCACCAGCAGATTTCACTGAGGGAATGGAAGAAAAAGATTCTCTCTGCTTTATATATCTAGCCAAAAGCTTCCCTGCTTTGTCACCCGACTCAAAGTATGACTGTCTTGCCCTGAATAACCAAAACTCCACTTTCCGCGACAAATAGTATTATATCTATATTTCAATCGGGTCAATTCTCTGAGGCCATCAGCTAACATACAGCGCTTCAGCTCTGCCTCTGCACTTTTAATATTTCCTTCCAACTCCACAAGTTCTCGTGCTTTGGATTTTTTGATGAATGAGGCATACTGTATGATCCGACCCCTAAGAACCGCCTTAAGTGCCTCCCAAGCCACGCCCACAGAGGATACTGAGGACCAGTTGGTCTCCATATAAACATTGATTTCAGTCTTTAACATTTGTTGGAAATCAGGATTTTGCAGAAGGGACACATTAAGGCGCCAACTATATGATTTATTTTTCTCTATATGTGGTATCACCTCTAAACTCACCAGGGTGTGATCTGAGACTAAGATATTTCCAATTGAGCAATCAACAACAGGTGAAATGAGGGATTTGGATATAAAAAAAAAAATCTATTCTAGAATAAATCTTATGGACTGATGAAAAAAATGTATAGTCCCTACCAGATGGGTTCAGAAGTCTCCAAATATCTGAAAGACCAAGATTTTTACACATCTTGTGAAGCGTCAGTGTTGCTCTAGGGGGCTTACACACTTTTGCTTCACTATGATCAAGTACTGAATCCATCAAAAGATTAAAGTCTCCTCCCAATATTATATCATGAGGGGTGCCAGCGGTTTGCAACATCCCTTCAAGGTTTATAAAAAAGCCCTGATCATCAACGTTAGATGCATAAATATTAGCCTAAATCAACCTTTGCCCTTGAATTTCAGCTAAAACAATAATTACTCTTCCTAATTTATCTTTAATCTGTTTGAGATATTTGAATTGTAAATGTTTATTAATCAATATAATGACTCCCTTGCTCTTACTTGAGCCAGCACTAAAGAAAGCATGTCCACCCCAATTTTTCAGCTTCAGCGGGGAGAGACGTGTTTCTTGAAGAAACACTATATCATATTTCTTACGTTTAAGAAAAGTAATAACCTTCCTTCTTTTTATGGGGTGCCCCAAGCCATTTACATTCCATGTGGTGAGAGATAGTACACTCATATTAACAACTGACGTATTGATATAATAGAAAAAATAAATTGTGTGCCAAAAACAAAATTATGAAGACCACATTCCCCATTAGTGAAACAACCGCCGAACAAAAAAACGTGCGCATTAACCCCGCGCACGAAAAGCGCCAACCGGCGACAATCCCTCTAAATTCAAAAGGTCCATGAACGCCCACGAGAGCCCACGACAACTTTGCCATCGGATTGCTCAATTTAATTACATAACAGAAAATACTTTGTGAAATAAACCCAGACAATAGGAAGAATGAACACAAAGAACATGTAGATTCATTCACAGAACTGTCTCAAGGATGTGATCTTCCACAAAACAAATTCCAGCTGATATAAAACCGTTCAGATTCCTCGGTCAGACAAACGAATGTTCAGTGAGCCGGCTGTTATGAGTTCAACAGATGACGTAATCATTCCAACGTCTCGTTAAAAAAAAAAAACTCAAAACAAACCACAGCCAGCAGGAGGAATAAGCACAAAGAACGAACAGATGAATCAACAGCTGTTCCAAAGGAGTGTTATTCAACAGAACAAGCTCCAGCCGCTAGGCGGAACCAATACAAAAAGAAACAAAACCGGCATCCCGGTTCCCCCGGATGATCGAGTCAATTCACTCAGAGGCTGCATAAAAGTATATACCATGACTTACACAATCCGTCAGCTTTATAAAAGACATCCTTTGTGTGAGCATGTAGATATTTTGCGGTCATCCGTAGTGTCCACTCTCAATCTGTCCGGGAACTTCAATACAAAAGTAATCTTTCATCAATGCAAAAGTTTCTTTAAGGAAAAGTGTTATTCACAAAACAAGCTCCAGCCGCTCGGCGGAGCCAACGCAAAAAAACTAAAATGTCGCCCAGCTTTCTCAAGAGTAAGTACAGCGAGTCAGACCCACTCACATGAGAAACATGCAATGGTTTACTCAGACATTGATTCTATAAAAGACATTGCCAGATTTGGACATGTGAATACTTTGCGACCGACCTTCGTTTCTATTATCAGTTTGGCAGGAAACATTAGAGCAAACGTGATCTTTTTCTGATGTAAGAGTTTCTTGCATTCCTTGAACCGATCTCGTTTCTCTCGTCGAACTCGCAAAGTCTGGGAACAAGAAAACATTATGGTTCTTCCAAGAAAGCTTCCCTTTGCTCCTCACCTGGTGCAACACAAGATCTTTATCGGATGATCTTAGAAATCTGGCCAGAATCGATCTGGGCCTATCTCCCTCAGCAGATCTCCGAGCCGGCACTCTGTGAGCTCGCTCGATTTCCAGCTTGTGGCCTGTTATGTCGAGCAGACTCGGGAAAAACTCGTCTAGGAATTTCACCATATCTCTGCCCTCCTCATGCTCAGGAATTCCAACAATTCGAACATTATTCCTGCGGCTTCTATTCTCAAGATCTTCGAGCTTTTCAAGCAGATGTTCCAAATCAACTTTGGTCGCTGGCGGATTAGCGGTTAATTCCCTCTCCGAAGATTCCAGAAAATCGATTCGTTTTTCAACATCAGTCACTGTTGTAGCTAACTCAGATAATTTTGTTTCCATCGCCGTAATCGATCGACGTATTACAGTGAGAGCCTCCAAGTCAGCAAGAATCTTTGTCAAAATCACCGACATGTTGGACAACTGACGCTGGATCTCCTCTCCCGCCGCACCAACCAAATCGAGTCCCCGGTCTGTAGGCCTGTCGGGGCTTTCATCCTGAACATGTAAGTGTCTTTTAATGTATCCAGAGCCCGAGTATTTTGACTTCTTTGCCAAGTTTTGCAACAAAGGGCAAATGTGTAACTGGGTGTATCAATTTCACCAGATTATAACATGAGAATAATCGAAAATTCAGCAAAGTGCGCAGAGCTGGTTGCTCACACGTCCGCTCCTTGCATGGCGTCACGTGACCCCGATGTTTATAATGATTGATTATTATAGATAAGATGTGATCGCCACCATGTTGTTTACATGCAATGCAACATGGGATTTTGAGTTCATGACAGAAGCATAGAAGGTTCTAAAAACCAAGTCCTTCCACTTTCCCGGCACCAGAAGTGGTTAGAATGAGTGACGGACGGAATGGGAGAAGGTTCGGTTGGATTGACTAGTTTGTATATTCTTTGTTTGATGTCAGAAAACATGGCCGCATCAAAACAGTGCGGTCCAACGTAACGCCTTTAAACTTTTATTTAGTGATTGTTTTAATGTTAGTAACATATATAACATATAAAAATAAAGATATTGTGATGTTGAAAAGACTATTTGAGCAGCTGGTTCATTTTGACAACCGCTTCTGTCCCTCTTTTGCAGGTAAACAGCAGCACAAATGCAGATCACACCAGTTTGATCGTACACATCTGAGCGCAGCCTAGCGTAATCACACCGGTGTGATCGTACGTGCGAAAGGGTGTGATCACGATAAGTTGTCGGGGGAAGTTACTTTGACATGTTTATTAATATTTATGACTTCTGAAACGGACTTCTTGTTACTGTTATACAGCATATTTAAGCATATTATTTTCTTGTTTAATAAAGTATAATTTATCCCCATCATTATTGAATCCTTGTTTTATTATGTTATGAACACATCTGCAACTTCCGGTTGAAAGGGAATGCGCTCCTCTCTCCCGTTTTTCATTGTTTTTTAAATTTTTATCTATTTATTTTGAGTGGTTGTGGGATTTTGGAGCTTTTGAAGTCCCCTCGTTACTTACCCTATTGCAATGCGGAATCACGTTTTATCCTTCGGACTGCTGTTTTTATCAGCGGGAATCAACCCTCCTGTTGCCCTGCCCAGGACTTACATTATGGCCCTCTACCTCTCCATGGCTTTAAGGTACACCGCTTGCAAATTGCTGAACCTAAATAGGAACTATTATTTGGCGAATGACTCCTATGAACTTTGCCGAACTGTTGGAATACTGCGACCTAAGTGCTATATACTTCGCTCTTCAAGGCGCAGTTCTATACACTCATCATGTTATGCCACCCGTGTTCCTATATTTCAGCGTAAAGGTCATAGACTGCTGTGCACTGGTGTTGATTTTAACAACCTGTCTGCGCTTAAATGCATGGAGTTTTCTCCGTTATCCTCTGTGCCCTCGCGTCTGGTGAAATCTGTGCTTTTTAATGCACGCTCTGTGAACAACAAGGCTGTGATTTTATCGGATATTATCACAAAGAAAAACTTGACCTTGTGTGCTTAACTGAAACTTGGCTCTGATGGACTTTTGTTTAATGAACTTAATCCTACAGGCTACGGGTTGTTTGATCTCCCGCAGCCCTCTGGGGGGGATCATTGTGCTGCATAATCAACAATACAACATAAGTCCCATGGCTATTCCCCAGTTTAATTCTTTTGAATGTCTCATTCTGAGTGTCCCTGCACCCTTCACTACTGCCATAGTCTACAGGCCTTCTAAGACAAATGTAGATTTTTTTTTATCAGAGTTTGCAGATCTACTGTCTATGCTGTGCCTCAAGTTTGAGAGAACTCTTATCCTGGGGGACTTTAACATCCATATTGACATAAAAGACTCTGTAATGACTTTTTGTCCTTACTGGAGTGCTTTGATTTGAACCAGCTTGTGAACTGTGCTCCACTTAATAAAGGTCACACATTAGACCTTGTGATTGCAAATGGATTGTTTGTGTCTCAGTTTTCCACAGCTGATTTAGGGCTGTCAAACCATTTGGCTATCTTTTTTAATATGGAACTCCCACACACTAACATTTCCTCTTCTCGCTCTGTAAATTATCGCAAATGGAAATTTATTGATCTCTCTGATTTCGCTGACTTTACTGACTCTTCTTTAAGTTGTTTTTCTCCATCTGACCCTCTGGAGGACAACATTTCTATGTTAAATACAATTCTCTTGTCTGGCTTGGACTCATTTGCTCCTATGAAATCACAGTCTGTCTCGTTTGTACGTTCCGCTCCTTGGTATAACGATGAGCTGCGCTCTATGAAGGCAGCTTGTCGCAAAATGGAGCGAAGGTGGCGTCTCTCTGGCCTGAACGTACAGCACCAGGCTTGGAAAGACCACTTGCATGAATATAAGGCAGAAATTGTATCCGCCAGGTCATGTTATTTTTCTCAGATAATTGTCAATAATCAAAGAAATCACAAACAACTGTTTCATACCATTAACAAATTGCTCATATGTAACAGTTCCTCTATTGTGCCTGCTTCAACTCACCTTTGTAATAGATTTCTTGACTTTTTCAGCACCAAGATTGACAATGCTCGTAAATGCATTCTTAATACTCCTGTCTCATCTGCTTCTCCTCTTAGTATTTCTTATTTCTCTGGCACCTCTTTCTCAAATTTCTCCTCACTTAACCTGGTTTCTCTTGGTAATGAGGTATCACAAATGAAAGCTGCCACTTCCATAGTTGATCCTATTCCAACTTGTTTGTTTAAATCAAGTTTCGCCTCTTTGTGTCCTGTTGTCTTGAGTATAATAAATGACTCCCTGTGCACTGGTGTTGTGCCAGCAGCATTTAAAATGGCTGCTGTAAGCCCTGTACCTAAAAAGACTAACTTGGACTTGGACAATCTTACAATTTTTTGTCCCATTTCTAATCTTCCCTTCCTTGCAAAAATTTTAGAACAAACTGTGGCTTCTCAATTATACACTCATCTCACTGTAAACAATCTTTTTGAGCCCCTTCAATCTGGCTTTCGCAAACTCCACAGCACTGAAATGGCATTAGTTAAGGTCACAAATGACTTGTTAATAGCTTTGGACTCTGGCTGTCTTTCAATTCTGATCCTTCTTTTTCTCAGTGCCACTTTTGACACAGTAGATCATTCTCTTTTACTCACTCGTCTTGAGACAGTCTTTGGTGTTACTGATACTGTATTAAACTGGTTCAAGTCTTATCTCTCAGATCGTCGGCAGTTTGTTTCCTTGGGTGGATGTAGGTCCAAAGTTGGTTTGGTTAAATGTGGTGTTCCTCAGTGATTGATTTTGGGCCCCTTTTTAGCATTTACATGTTTCCCCTTGGTCAGCTCTTAAGATCTCTTGGTCTTAATTATCATTTTTACGCAGATGACACCCAGATTTACATCCATTCAAAACCTGGTGATTGTGTGGCTGTCGCCTTTCTTGTACAATGTATTACTAAGATAAAAAAATGGATGTCTCTAAATTTTCTTTGTCTCAACAGTGACAAGACAAGAGGTTATGCTCATTGGTTCACCCCACCAGCTTCATAAAGCTGGTTCTTTAGCCTTAAATATGGATGGCTCTGCTCTGGAGTTTCAAACAAAATTGAAAAATTCGGGGGTGATATTTGATGCAAATGTAACATTTGATCCTCATGTCAAGAATACTGTTAAAACATCATTCTTCCATCTCAGAAACATTGCAAGACTGCGCCCCATGTTATCTTTCTCAGTGGCTGAAAAACTGATCAATACTTTTGTATTTTCTCGTATTGATTATTGCAATGCTTTACTTGTTGGGGTCTCTAAATCTAGCTTAAATAAGTTGCAGTTTGTGCAAAACTCTGCTGCTAGAATCTTGACTAAGACCAGGACAAGTGATCACATCACTCCTATTTTGGAGTCCTTGCACTGGCTCCCTGTCAAGTTTTGTGTAGACTTTTACATTCTCATGCTTACCTACAAGGCTTTGCATGGTTTGGCCCCTCAATACTTTTCTGAACTTTTAACCCCCTACACTCCAATTCGTGATCTCCGCTCCTCCGAATCTATTTTTTTAGCTGTTCCTCCTACTCATCTACATTTTATGGGTGACAGGGCATTTTCATCTACTGACACACAAATCATGGCTAGGATTAACAGTGATTGAATCGGCATGCACTTCACTTCTACCGGTCGACATTGATTTAGAAAAATTTTATTTATTGAAACATGAATTCAAATTCAAATTACACTTCAAACGAAACAAAAATATGATCAAAATAATGAAGGGGTCAAAAAAAAAAAAAAAAAAAAAACATACCAAATCCAAAGATTTTACTCTCTCCTTCCACCAGCCCCTTTTGCAGTGACTTAAACATAATAAAATAAATAATAATAATAATTGAAAAAAATAAATCATGACCTCTAGAAAATTTAACACAAATCTAAATTTTTTGATTCAACAAACGGTTTCAACAGTGATCGTCAAGGACATTATTTGATGTTCTGTACTTTTAGAATTTTGACATGAACTTTATTACCACCTGCTGTTGAAATCTCCAAACTGCAAATGCAGGAATTTGGACTTTTCGCTGAGTTAAGAGGTGGTATTGAAACGTCTTAGCGCAACGACCAAATTCTTATGAAAATAGCAAATTGCGCTTTGAGCCACTTCATTTACATACAATACACCCAGTTTGCAAGCCTACACCCACAATAGCGCAAACACTCCCATCCATGCCCATTTGTGCTTTGCACTGACACGAAAATTGTGCTTAGAATTAGCGCTCTCACGAAAATTGGATAAGTTGTTGCTCACGGTTGTAGCGCATTGCGCTGCGCTTTGCGCACTCACGAGCCCGGAATATTTCAGTTATATAATATCCCTTTCGCTTAAATATGAAAGAAATTCTCTTGCAGCTAATGTTGTCAGTTATACAGGGGACATTCATACTAGAAACATTACGAAAATAACATTTTTACTAAGGATATTTTATTAGTTTTTCATTATGTCACATTTTAGCTTTTTAGCAATCCATTAATTAAATCAATAAATATGATATATTGCATATATTATTTTTTGTTAAAAGTAAAAAAAAAAATGTATTGCATAATTTGTACTATTTACAGGTATTTACAATGATTTGTTGAACACGTGCAAAAAACGGAAAAGCCTCTAACACACCCAGCATTTCTGTAAAGAGCTTCTTTAAATCAATGCATATTAACAAGAGAAACTTGAACGGCTTTCTCATATGTGCTATGCCTGATTACATATATATATATATATATATTTTTATTTTTTATTTTTTTATTTATCAACAACTAACTGTAAAGAACATAAAGGGTATTAAAAGAGACATTATTCAATGACAGATCGGTCACGTGCATCTCGTTTATGGACACACGGAACAACTTTTACTCTCAACATGCAGTGAAGGATCTCTGTGCTGAATTTCTTCGCACTATACTACACAATTACTGGTGAGTGAAATCTAAACATTTACCAGCCAGTTGCCAAATATATACTATATATTTTAGTCGCATAGCAAAATTTGGTTGCAAATGCGAGTGATTTCCTCTCACTGTAGTGGAGGGTTGCGCATACTCTACACAATAAAATATTTTAGAGCAGAGTAAACTAGAAAAATTATATTCACTATAGAACTTGCCATTATTTTTGAGATTTTATTAGTTTCCATGACTTTTCCAGGCCTGGATAACACAATTAAAAAACTGATATTTCCAGGTTTTCCATGACAGTGTGAACCCTGTTGTATAAAAGCACCAATACATAGCAATAAAAAGAGCAGACAACATTCAGCTAGCTCTCACCTGTCTCTGTTGTAGCCCACCTCTGCAGCAGCATTGGGAGAAGGGATAAGAAGATCCACCACTCCTGTCTCCAGCTCCTACAGACAGTGACATGTCTCAATCAGACACTTCCTCACTTCAGTTCAAGAACATTTCTCTCAAATACCCTCCTCATTCTTCATGAGTTCCATGACTTGCATGTAATTTTGCACTGAGAACTGATTAAATGCATCGCTGTTAGGATTATCGTACCTGGCACATCTCTGTGATTGTGTCATCAAACACCCCTCCTGCATCGTCTGCTCCCTCTCCCACAAGCTTGACTTTCCAGGCTCGCGATGGCAGCCTCAGGTCAGATGCATTCAATTTTACAACCTGCCTGGCGATCTGCACAAAGATGGGCTTACACTTCCTACCTCTGGAAGAAAAGGAGGTAAGTAAATGATTACCAGCACTGAAGGTGTTCTTACAGTATATGCTACCTGTAATGTTATAAAAAATAGTGAGGTAAAGATTCAGTGTTCTGGTTCTTATTCTGCAAATGACTGACCGTGTGGAGATTCTTTTGACTGTGATCTGTGGGCCGTAATTCTTCCCTTGCACCATAGTTTTACCAATGGAGCGCACCATGGGCAGTGTGTAAACTCTAGGGGCCAGCAGGGGCCTCAGCTGACCTTGGACTATACCCCACGTTCCAGCATTATAGCGCGATGTGCAGCTCTGAACCAGAAGATACATCATAATTGTACTATCAAAAATAAATGTTCATGGAACTGTAGGATTTGTGTCAAACAGACATCAGCTAAACTGATGTAAACCTAAAATGTTTGTGTATACCTGGTTGTTGGGGCTGAGGTTGAGCAGTCTCCATGAAGAGTACATGAGGTCAGAGAAGTGGTAGAGCAGGCGTAGTCTGGCTCTCAGAGCCTCCATACTGATCTCTCTTAGGCCACTGTACTGAGGAGGCACACACATGGGCAAGCCCAGCTGCAGAGGCACTGACGAACCTGAGGATATAAACACATCCAGTCTCAATGACACTAATGACTGGAATCAGGCTTGCAGCTTGTGTGATCAGTGAGGCCAGGGTCGTAAAAATTAGCATAAGTAGGCATGTGTGTAGCTGTTTGGACCTGGAGCACGTGGCGGTACAGGTGTTGCGGTCCATGCTGCGCTGTGGCAGCGACCTGCAGAGATCTGCTGGATATTTTTGCCTTGTAAAGTGCTGATAAGTGTTGGCTCTCTGACATGGTTGGTGTGGCCCAAGCCAAGCTACAAACACACAAATTGTTTAATTCCCATGGTATTGCTTATAAAATCTATAAAAACCATGAAAGATGGGAAACATATTTGGCTTGTTGTCTGCAAAACTGACTAAAATTCCACACAGACCTGACCCTCTGAGTTGCTCCCCCAAGCGTAAACATCTCCAGTTGAAGAGACTGCAAGTGTATGCTCTGCCCCAACAGCCACATCATCTATGAACATGCCCATCAGAGCAGGGACCTGCTGAGGCCGGTTATGATTTCGTGCTCGGCCCTCCGGCAGACCAATCAAACGATCTATCACATCAGTGCAGAAATCAGCAAAATAATTTATTTTTCTAACAATTGTAAGAAATATTAGACTAGTTTTCACATTCTATGAGCAAACTGTTTCTATAAGTGTAAATCTGTGTCCATTTGTGTGCATGGTTTACCCTGGCCAAACGTGAAGACATTTCCATCTTTGGTTAAAGCAACGGAGAACTGGGTCCCACACGCCACCTTCTTTATTCCAATTCCACAAAGGACATCCACTTTCTGTAAAACAAGCACACAGACACTTTTGGAAAAGACCAGGAGTAGTTTTGAGTGTGTGATAGATGTACTAAAGTCCAGATCAATTAAAAATTAGAATTTTGTGTCTTTCAGTCCGTGTGTATGCAGGTGTTCTCCTAAAAGTTGACAAAATAAACTTGTAGCAGATATACAGCACTGTGCAAACATGGAAGAGATATGTATAATGAGGATATTTTCAAAAATAATGGCCTGAATAATTTTTTTTTGTCAATTCAGTTCATACAAAGTGCAGTAAACAGTAAACAATAAAACTAAATAAATATTTGATATTGCACCAGGTTGTTGGCAGATAGGATGTTCCAAGCTTCTTGGAGAATTTGCCACAGTTCTTCTATCTATTTAGTCTGTCTCAATTGCTTCTGTCTCTTTATGTAATCCCAGATTGACTCGATGTTCAGTGGGGGCTCTGTGGGGGTCATGCCATCTGTTGCAGGGCTCCATGTTCTACTTCTATTCTTTTCTATTTTTAATGGAATGTTTGGGAATCTAAAATTGACATTACCAATTAACACTCAAGCAGAATATATAAAATAACCATCTTAAGACAAATTATTTTTAAAACATCTTATGTGTCTATGGCTTTTGCACAGTACTGTACATGTTAAAAATTAACAGTCTCTTCCTGGACAACAAACCAAAATTACTGATGACTTATACTGCACTCATGAGAATGTCCCTCGCCTGCCTATACACCTGCCTATGACTAGCAATAGTAAGTAATAAATCATGTTCATGAATGTGACTTCAACTAAAGGCTAATGGTTATTTAAAAAGGGACAAGTCCTTTGATATGTCCCGCCCCCATATCCTGCTTTAATAGGAAATACATCAGAAAAGAAAACTGTGCTTATGAAGCTATTAAATGTGGTCTTCAAGCATTATGTATCTTGTGTACGAGTGTCCTCACAGAGGTGTGTCAGTTGTTGTCACCTGTGGAGATGATTTGGCTGTGGAGTTTCCCAGTCCCAGTTTGCCATAGTCTCCATCTCCAAAAGCCCAAACTGTCATTCCATCAGAAGATACTGCCAGAGTGTGATTCAGCCCGCATGCAACCTAAAAACATACATGCATAGACATGTTTAAATGAAAATAAACATTGGATACATGTACAGTACTATGCAAAAGTCTTAGGCACATAAGATGTTTCACAAAAACATTTGTCTTATGATGGTTATCTTCAAGCTTTAGTGTGTCAATAGGAAATATAAATGTTAGACTCCCAAACATTCCTTTTGCAAATAGAAAAGAATGGAAGAACAGGGAGCCCTGCAACAGATGGCATGACCCCCACTGAACATCGAGTCATTCTGGGATTACATGAAGAGACAGAAGCAATTGAGACAGCCTAAATAGATAGAAGAACTGTGGCGAATTCTCCGAGAAGTTTGGAACATCCTGTCTGCCAACAAACAGGTACCTATGAGAACTGGTGCTGTTTTGAAGGCAAAGGTGGTAACACCAAATACTGATTTAGCTTTTTATGTTTACTGGAATTTGTATGATGTTAACTGATAAATTAAAACTATTTATGGCATTATTTCTGAAGACATCCTCACTATGCAACAAGTTGAAAAAGACTTTTGCACAGTACTGTATATATATCTGCGAAGTGTGACTGTATTCAGATGTACCTGGCCGACCAGGTGACCCTCAAGAGCACCGACTCTCTCTGGCAGCTTTTTGTTAGAGGTGTTTCCAAGCCCAAGTCTTCCATAGTCTCCATTGCCAAAGGAGAAGAGCTTTCCATCTGCAGTGACCACCGCCGAGTGCTTAAAGCCACACGACATCTGCACACAATAATATTGCATTAGACAAACTCTTATCACACATACCTTAGATCAGTCTTTTGCTTCAGGTCCCAGATTATAAATTGTACAATCAAGTGGAATTTGAGAAAGTGACATCAAGTGAAAAGTACTGAAATTACCACCAGCTGTATGCATTTTCAGCCTAACACATGGAACAAACACTGGACTAACTATTGTATTAGTAGTATTAGTCATATGTGACAAATCAATTAAGTCTGCTCAGACACATATCCACTGAAAACAACAACAAAAGATGGTGATATATGGTTAAGTTGCTTTTTATTATTAGTTTTTTCCTGCAGTCCACAGCCATACCTACAGACCCGTGACCCATGTTTGGGTGTGTACATGTAAGTGCGAGTAATTAAGAAGTGGAAGAATAAGCAATAATGTGAAATGCAGTATGTTAAAGGTGTGTTTCTGACCTGCACCACCTCCTCCCCCTGCAGCGCCTCTATCTGTCGTGGTCTGCGTTGTCTGTCACTATTGCCGTGGCCCAGTTTTCCATAATCTCCATCTCCCCAGCTGAACACCTCTCCACTTTCAGTCAGTGCCATCGAATGGCCATCAGACCCACATGATGTTACAAGTTGGGTCACTACAAATCCTAAAAAAAACATTTGTTTACACTGCTGTTAATAATGCTGTGTATAATGAAAATATTTTTGAATTTTTAAGTACTTTATAGTTAAATTGTTGCATGCCTTGCAGAGCTGATATGACAGTGAGGACATGCAGATCGTCTGAATTTCCTTGTCCGAGGCGGCCATAACTGCCCTCTCCACATGCAGACACCGTTCCATTTGCCTGGATCACAAAGGTGCAGTTCTGCCCACAAACAACCTGACAATAAAAAAATAAAAATCAACCACATAAAATACAAAAGCGTGGAATAATAGTAAGAGTATTGGTATGTGTTTTTTTGTAGATGCATACTTGCTGGGCCTGAGAAAATGAGGAAGCAAGAGTTGGCACCAGAATGTTGCGTCCGGCCTCTGCGAGCTGCCCGTGCCTGCCAGCACCCCATAAAAATACATCACACTTCCCTCCTAGGTGCCAGTCCTTTAAGACACAAAGAAAACTGTATTTTGTATTTTGAATAGTGACCATGTATTTGTATGTTTTCTAGTGTTAAGTCTTTTCTCTCACCTCTGGTCTGGACGTGGCCCACGACATGATCTGTTCATCCATCCCAGACATCCACTTGCTGTTATCCTGTGTTTACCACAAAAATAAAGAGGACACTCTGTCACATAAGCATCAGATATACACTGAAATATTTAAAAATACTGTGACCAACATAATAAATACAGTTTGTCCCTAATAAATCTCAGTGGTTCTCTTTCTCACCATAAGCAGTGCCAGTTTGTCCTTGGCCGCAGGCTCTAGGTCTGGGACTATGAAAGACTCTGGGAAAGTGTGTCCTCGTGCGAGAGCCTCAGCTGTTTTGACGGTGGTGGAGAAGCAGTGCAGCCAAGCCCACTCACTGGTGGCCCAGGAGCTGTTGGAGGGGGAAGAGGAGGAGCCAGGCTCAAGTGGGCAGTGGGCCAGGTGAGGTGGGACAGGAGGGTGACAGAGCAGAGCATCCAGCTGTAGACCCACCGCCAGAGATGCCAGACACTGCATGTATGGACTGTGGACGAGCTGCTCTCCGCAAACCACATGAGGCTGAAACACACAAAATAAACATTGTAAGAGAGATTGGAAATTACCTAAATAAGCAAACTCGCTCAATGTGCTGCTTTTTTATTTTAACATGAGCACTACTTACTAAACTGATATCATAGCATTAATAAAGGCTGGATTACACTACACGACTTTACCACCGATTTTATCAACGCATTCTAATCAGGCTGACTTTGTGCTCGTCGGCTCCACTCTTCAGATTCTGAGCCAGTTGCAACTGACAGATTTCACAGAATACTGTGTATTATACAGTTAGTTCCGGTCCTTGAATCTGATTAGACGAGAGGCGTTCCAAGAGCGCTGATAGCTCAGAAGATCAGCACTGGGGACGCTTTACTGTTTGTATGACTCCACTTGTGTTCGTGGCATTCCAAATGTGTAAGCTAGATGTGTGAATTTTCATTCATCCCTGTGAAATTAAAGATCTGAGCCAGCAGGTGGCAACAAAACACCGTCTTGTGTGTGTTATGAACGAGTTTAGCTGACGTTGATGAACTGCATTGTCAGTCAGTGCGAGTTTCTTTGAAGTCATCCGGAATTGTCTCTCACTCCATGATCACTCGGATTACTACTACACAACAGCTAAGAAATAGATAAACTTACAGTTTCAGCATTACTGCCGATCACAGCTGAGAGTTGTGTCAGATGGATTAAACAAACACACTCGGGGTGCCTTCCTTATACCCAAGTTTCTGAGTAAGGAAAAGACTTTCAACATGGTGGAGAAGAAAATGCTTCGTGACAGTGTCAAAATAAGAGTTCCCCAAGAAATGTAAAAGAATGAAACTGGCGTCCTCCATGTTTTCTCTCTGAAAACAAAACACCTGAACGTGAGTGAAATAGGATAGGAGTGGATTACTACCACACTACAGCTGAGAAATAGAGTTAAACTAACTGCAGCTTTACTGTTCATCACCGCAACAGACTCAGGTAATCACATGCTCAGTCGCGCACACGCGCTCTCTCTCTCTCTCATAAACACACATCCTTGTTTCTCCAATAACTTGTTAGAAACAGCTCAAGCTGTCATTACTAGTTTTAAAGTGTAGTTTCTGAATTAGTAATGGAGGCTTGGGCGCATTTTTTGAACTAGCAGATCCATGGTGTAAGAAAGCTCCACACAAAAGAGCACTTTTTATGGGACAGTTCTTAGTTTTTCCCTACTTAATTATTTACTTGTTCGTTAAGCTGTTGTATATAAGCAATATCACACTCGCAATCATTCTGTATTGTCCATCTATCAGCACAATTACCTGCCGCACGAGGCTGCAGCACTCTTGCTCATGTGATATTGCTTTAGTATATGATGTGTACAGACTCCGATTTCTTACCCTCAGACTATGATTCCATTTAGTCAGATTATATCAAATGTTTGATATTTTAGAGCCGTTTTTAGAGGAAATCTAGTTCCTCTAGTTTTCGACTCTGTGACCAGTCAATATAAAAAGCGTGCGGGGCCACAAAGCTTAAGAAATGGATATGCGAACAAGCGCTTGAAGAATAGCTTTGATTTGGATGACAAGGGTACTGCGTGTTTCTGAGTGAGTTTGTTGTGTTCGGATCAACTTGACAATTGGGTAGTGTTTGATCCTCAGTCATTTGGTGTGTGATGCCCAGCTTTTTCTATAGTCATTAACATAGTCTATAAGTATATATAATATTGTGGTGATGGGGGCATTGCCGAGCGACGTCTGTGGAGAGTGAGGCCGGGAGAGTGAGTACGGTAAGGACTGACACCTGTGGGAAATCACTGCTAACAGCTGTTTTGTGTTTGCAGTGAGAGCGGAGAGGGATTTAAAGGGAAATCCAGACCGCCGGAGGGGAGAGAGAGAGAGTCGAGCTTGAAGCTGTGCGTGTGTGCTGAAAAGCAAATATTTGAGTGGGTGCTTATAGCTGAAAAGCGATCTTTTCTGTTAATAGAAGTTTGACGTTGGAATGTTCAACTGGCACCCTTTTCCTCTTTACATGACTGAACGAACCTGTTACAAATACCCAGTATTTATATCTTTTTAGATTTTAAAAGTGAAGTAGTGTATCCAGCCTTAACAGTTGTGTGCGTACACGTGTACCTTCTCATATGTGTACTGCTCCTGAAGCATGATGGGAAGTCTCTCCAGGAAAGCCCTCATGCATGGAGCCATATTCAGTCCCATAACACCCTGTTTCTTCAGCGCTGTGCGGCAGGTTGCTAGCACATGACTGGTTGCCATGAGCTCTGCTGAGCAATTAACAACCAGTACATCCTACAGAAAAAATACGGACTTCAGTAAGCAACATCTCTTCTAGATATTTACTCAAATTCCTCATCAAAATGAATGACAAATCAACTCAAATTTAAACATTCAGGATTCTTTTACCTTTGAGCGGTTGGAGCAGACAGCCACACCTATGTCAGGAATCCAAACAGTGTTGTGAATAGCTCCTGATCCAGCAACTACTGTTTGCAGCACTGATCCATCCTACATGCATACACAAAAACAAAACACATTTATTTTCATGAAAACACTGTTGATTCTTCACAGTTGGCTGGATTGTGAATTAGCCTGTATGTTTATAAAGTGTGTGAGTGTGTGTGTGTGTGTGACAGACACTGACCCGTAATGACCAGATGTTCAAAAGTCCGCCAACCCCCCCAGACACCAGAGCCAACCCATCTGGACTAAAAGCTACTGTCCGAACAGGAGTCATATGACCCCGCAGCTGGAGCACACACTTTGCTCCTTCACACCGCTGTGGGTCCAGCTAGAGAGAGACCAGGGAAGACTCATAAACACAAACATATTATCTCCAATAGTCTTAAAATGGCTGAGGAGCACAGCTAACCTGGGATAATTCAGAGGTATTTAAATGCTGAGAAATTGGTATTTTACCATAAATTTGGACTTGGATTCTGATTCCCACCATGCAACAGGGCAGGCAGTGCTGGACTGGGAGTATGATGAAGGGTCCTCTGGTACTGTCCACACTGATACCAGACCATTCTGACAACATCTACAAGACATAAAAATGTTTAGACAAAAAAGCCTAATTGCATCATAGCATTTTCCCATGTGTAATTGTGTGCACTATGTTTGGACATACGTGGCAAACATTTTGAGAGGTTTGGGTCCTTCACCAGGCAGGTTGCACCAGGCAACAGCATTGACAACAGCAGGGTGGGTGATACTCTGCAGACATGTCCAACTTTGGCCCAAATCCGTCCCCGATCCTGTCCATAGACGCACAATCTCCTCTTTGGCACAGCTTATCAACACTTGCCCACCTGGAGCCCAGCGCAATGAAGTGATGCTTTCCTACAGAAAAAAAAAACAAAGAATTGACATTCAATGGATCAATGAAAGCATGCTTAAGTAGTTTTTCACATAGATTATGTGCCTTAATGTGTGAAACCATAGTTATGTATCTGTTTATATGTGTGCATGTGTCAGTCTATATGAATATTAATCATGATGACTAACCTTGTGGGCATCAATAACCATCACAGATCCTTTTTCTAAAGGCTCTTTAGAGCCAATCAGAAGCCTTCCATCAGCATATCCAACAGCAAAGGGGCGGTCCTCACTGTACCATGCAATTTGCATCACAGCCACTGTAGAGAACAGTAACAGACAATGATGACAAAGTGAAAAAGTTTCTTAAAGTAGCCTTAGACCCATTTTATACCTGTATTAAAGATTAGTTCACTCAAAAATGAAAATTCTCTCATCGTTTACTCAGTCTCATGCCATCCCAGATGTTTATGACAAACACAGATTTTTAAAGGAATATTTCAGCTCTGTTGGTCCTCACAATGCAAGTGAATGGATACCAAAATTCTGAAGCTTCAAAAGCACATAAATGCACCATAAAAGTAATTCAAATGAATCCAGTGGTGAAATCCATATCTTCAGAAGTGATATAAGTGTGGGTGAGAAAAAGATCAATAAATCTTTTCAATTTTTTTTTAAATATAAATCTCCACTTTCAACTTTTTTTGTGTAGATTCTCTCCCCTTTTTCCCCACAATTCCCAATGTGCTCTAGGTCCTCGTGGTGCATAGTGACTTGCCTCAATCCAGGTGGCGGAGGTAGAATCTGAATCTGAGACTGTCAATCTGCGCATCTTATCATGTGGCTTGTTGAGCATGTTAACGCGGAGACCTAGCGCGTGTGGAGGCTTCACGCTATCCCCCGTGGCATCCACGCACAAATCATCACGCGCCCAACCGAGAGGAAGAACCACATTATAGCGACTACGAGGAGGTTAACCCAACGTGACTCTACCCACCCTAGCAACTGGGCCAGTTGGTTGCTAAGGAAGCCTGACTGCAGTCACTCCGCACGCACTGGATTTGAACTTGCGACTCCAGATGTGGTAGTCAGCGCTGCTTCTTTTGTTTTTGGTGATTCACATTCTTTGTTCATATTAGAGTTGGGGCACTCGAGTTCAAACTCGGACTCGAGTCCGAGTCACGAGTCCAATTTGAATGGACTTGGACTTGTCATGGACTCGGATGCATTTTTACTTGGATTCGAGCCTTTCGGACTTGGGATTTTTTTCTGAGTCCATGGCACTTGTGATGCAATGAAAAACAAACAAACAAACAAACAAAAAAATTACATAACATAGGGTGACCATACGTCCTCTTTTCCCCAGACATGTCTTCTTTTTAAGACCTGAAAAAAGCGTTCGGATGGGATTTCAAAATTGCCTCCAAATGTCTGGGATTTGTCTATGTCTTCATATTGATGTGCTCTCTACAGTTAGTCCTATCATACATTATGTGTATTTGATACTGCGCATCAGTTTTCACACACATACTGTATGTCCATACGTGTGATTATTCTGACTGAGAGCAGCAGTGCGCACTCTTTCAAAGTACTTTTTTAACTCTCGCCCACGTGCCCGTGCTGTATGCTTGTGCGGGAAAGAGATCACCATTCGCCAGACATTACAGAAATATCAATAATGTATGTACACTTTAAAAAGTTCCCCAACTCTGCAAATTATTAAATAGAACACATTTTATCAGACTCACGCTTACTACGCAAAATCATTTCTAACTGAAAATGTTGACTATATCGAGACAAAATCAAATTTACTATGTATCAGGGACATTTAAACTAATATGACGGATGAAATAGACCATGATGGAAATTGTATAACTCAGTCCGTCACATATTTGTAGCGCAACCTCTGTGTGTTACCTGGAAAGCTGGCACTTGTGTTTCAATGGCAAAAAAGTCAGAAAATACAATGAAAAACACAAGTGAGGGAAGAAGTCTCTATTCACCTATTATCCTTACTAAATATAATGTGAAAAGAACGAAACGTCAGCCCAAGGTGAGTTTGTCAAAAATTTGATCTTGACTTTAGGGAAGTAGGCTACACCTGGACACAGCAGGAGGACTGAAAAGTGTGTAGTACTGTAGTATATAAATATTTTTTTTTAATGGTATCTGATCTTTTCTGTTTTTATTTTATGTTGTTGTATTTGATTTTATCTGCATTATTAAATGTTTTAATATTACCATTTATTATATTTATTAAACACATTAAATGTATTTAATTACATTAAATGTATTTCACCCATAATTTTAGATAAAACAAAACTAAATTGAATGGACAAATTGAAAATGAAGTAGAAATAAAAACTAAATTAAAATCGAAATAACAACAACTCTGGTTGTAATAACTAACACAGCTTTCATTTTCTTTAGTCTATGTTTGAGTGGAGGGGAAAAAGCAACAAATAACTGAAATGTCAACAGAACTCAACAAGCAGTGTGTTGAAGGACAGTTTTGTCTTCATACACCTAAAGCAAATGCTTTCATTCTGAAACCACTTTGAAATTTGTTCAGCAGGATACTAATCATTTGTTTTTTGCATTTATATCGACAAATTGTTTTTCTTAGTTGTGAAGGTTAAAATAAGCTTAAAATATTGATGTTGAGTTTATGGTTACAATTTTAATTCAGATTCTTGAACAGATTCATTTGGACTCAGACTCGGCCTGTTACGGACTCGGTCTTGAGTCCGACTCGGCCCCTTTTGGACTTGGACTCGACTCGATTGTTTAAAGACTCAGACTAATGTGGACTCGAACCCAACACTAGTTCATATCGCCACCTACTGGGCAAGGAGGAGAATTTAATGAAAAATGACTTAAATATTCATCTGTTTCTCACCCAGACTTATCATATCACCTTTGAAGATATAGATTTAACAACCGAAGTCTTATGGATTACTTTTATGGTGACTTTATGTGTTTGTATTGGGAGGACCTACAGAGCTGAAATATTCCTCTAAAAATCTTTAAAAAAAACCAAAAAAAACAAACAATCATTTATTTCCAGGAGAAGAAAGGAAGTCATACCCATTTGGGATGGCATGAGGGTGAGTAAACGATGAGAGAATTTTCATTTTTAGGTGAACTATCCCTTTAAGATGCGTCTTGGGTGATCCGATCAAATGTGGTCAGGAGAGACACCGCTGTTTACACCTAGTCGCTCAAATGTGTTTCCTGTAACCACTTGTGTTCGGATTCCATGGGAGGGTCCCTGATTTCATGACAACATTCATGAATCACTATGTCAATGTGTTGCTGCATGATAATAAAACCGCTTAAAAGTCATAAAAGACAGAGAAAGCATGATTAAAATGGCACACTGTTTCTCCCACATGTGGCTGTAATTTTATCAAAGGACGAAACATTCGAGCAGAATTTGCATTATTTTTAATATGTTCCTGTATTAACTGAGCTTTAGATGTGTGTGCTTGACATCTGTGTCTCTGCATGTTGATATCAGACACACTGAAGGTGTTCCATGAAGTTCTCTTGCAGGTATGCTTTTTTTCCCCACATTTTCGATCGGGCGGTTATTTCCTTTTAAAGCCGGTCGTAACTGGCAAAGTCTAAACTTTTGTTTCGCTTCGCTGCTGTCCAGGATGCATCAGGACGAATTACCAGTTACACCTCAAATGCAGTGTGGTCACACGTGTTTTTGACTACCTCCGTATGTGGTTTTTGTTATCTGATCACAAAACGATTTAGACCCTGTTTACACCAGTATTAAGCGCTGGCTATTTGTGATCGGATCACCTGACCATGTGTAAAGGTGGTCTCATTCACAGATCAAACTTGAGAAATAACATTTCATAAATGTTTATACTACTCTCAACATTTTACAATGTGGCCAAGCGAGAAGCCATTTGCATGTATTTGTGTGGATGTTTCAAATGTCTGTACCATCTTTCCTGTAGCAGTGTTGGAGTTCAGTTCTCTGTATGTCAGAATCATCCAGAACCTCAAGAAGGCCCAGTGTTCCATCCATGCGACCCACCAATACCAGCTCTCGAGGCTCCCCACCCCACAGAGACCCTGCCTCCTCTTCCGGGCAAGCTAACGATGACACCCAATGAGGTTGCAGGTCCAGCGAAGCCTTCCCACCTTGTGCACAAACACACAAGATATATTTTCTAAGCATGCTTCATGAACACATTTGCTATTCCATCATAAATATGTACAATGACTCAATCATTAAATAATGTTATTAGCATTATCCTGGTGACCCACCACTGACTTGCCAGATGTTCACTATTTTCTCCATGGCTGCAGCCAGGTACTTCCCACTGACACTCCAGGCCACTGGAGCCAGGCTCGGATCAACTGGTGAGCCCAGATTATTCATACACTCCTCTGAGGTGTCATCTCTGACAACACATAAGAAACATGACCTTTCAGGAAGCAGCTTTAGCGGGTAAAGAACAGGCCAAATGTAATGTAATGTAAGGCTGTAATAAATCAAAGCAGGAGAAAGAAAAGAACTCACGCTTTGTTTAAGACACATGTCTGCTGCAGAGTGTACTGGTTTTTGGTCACGTTCCAAACACGGACAGTTCCATCATTTCCGCTGGTGGCCAGGAGACCTTTTTTATTACACCACCCACATGTGATCACCTACAAGAGACCAAATGATTTAGCATCAAAGCTAGAGCTTTACGGATTTAGTTTTTTTTTTTGTACCAATTATTTTTGTTTACGTTTCCAAATACCATGATGCTTTTTGACACAATAATCATTTAATTCATTACTAACTTCTGAATGTGAACAGCCTGCTTTATGAGACTAATAATGTGCATAGGCAACAAAGAATGAATTTTATTCTCTTTCTAACATTCGTTTGGTATCTCACTATAGGAATTCGCCTCAGGCGTATCCAACACTGTAAGCAATGACACCATGTCTGTCAGCTGACAGACCAGTCACAGCAGTGATAAGGGAGCCACACCTCCCTATATAAGACACCACCACATTTCTCTTCTTCATTCTCGTTCTCTTCCCCTTGAAGATTATTGTAAGCTATCCTCAGCAGGACTCGCAAGGAGTGGTCGCTAAACAGTTCGTTAGACAAGCCGTTCGGGTACATCGCAGAGTGCTGCTTATTTATTTTGTGAATATATTCACTGTCGAAGCGAATATACTTTTCTGCTGTGTCGATACTGTTTCTTCGGGCGTAAACCAGTGCGTCAAGGCAGGTTTACATATTTTTTCGGTAGAGTTAAAAGCGGTTATAGCTTCTACCCTCTCCTGCACGTCATGGTGGTGTGGCAGATCGGCTGGTGTTATCACATTAAGGAGAGATCGGGGATTAACACAGAATCGAGTGGCACATTGTGGTGAATCTGCCTGATTCCAGCCTTGCTGAAGCACCCTGACATCATCACTGATCCTCCACCAAATTTCACAGTGGGTGCGAGACACCGTGGCTTGTAGGCCTCTCCAGGTCTAACCATTAGACGACCAGTTGGAGGATCGGTGAAAATCTGGGGGTGCTTCAGCAAGGCTGGAATCGGGCAGATTCATCTTTGTATATACAGTTGAAGTCAGAAGTTTACATACACTTAGGTTGAAGTCATTAAAACTAATTTTTTAACCACTCCACAGATTTCATATTAGCAAACTATAGTTTTGGCAAGTCGTTGGCACATCTACTTTGTGCATGACACAAGTAATTTTTCCAACAATTGTTTACAGACCGATTGTTTCACTTTTAATTGACTATATCACAATTCCAGTGGGTCAAAAATTTACATTCACTAAGTTAACTGTGCCTTTAAGCAGCTTGGAAAATTCCAGAAAATGATGTCAAACATTTAGGCAATTAGACAATTAGCTTCTGATAGGCTAATTGGAGGTGTACCTAGGGATGTATTTTAAGGCCTACCTTCAAACTCAGTGCCTCTTTGATTGACATCATGGGAAAATCAAAAGAAATCAGCCAAGATCTCAGAAAAAAAAAAAAAAAAAAAACTGTGGACCTCCATCCATCTTGTCATCTTTGTAAATTGATTAGGTGGGTGTACATTGGACACTACAAATCAGTTGATGGTCTGCTTCGGCTAGCATATCTGTAATACAGGAGTTGGCTATATCCCATAGTGAGATACCGAATGAATGTTAGAAAGAAAACTTTAGGTTAACTCCGGTTCTCTGATAACAGGAGTGAGGTATCTCACTACACTTCCCTCCTTGCAGTTGCACAGAGAAGAGATATGAGGAGAATGAAGAAGAGACCTGTGGTGGTGTCTTATATAGGGAGGTGTGGCTCCCTTATCACTGCTGTGACTGGTCTGTCAGCTGACAGACGTGGTGTCATTGCTTCCAGTGTCGGATACACATGAGGCGAATTCCCATAGTGAGATACCACTCCTGTTATCAGAGAACCGTGGTTACGTGAGTACCTACAGTTACTCGTAAACACTGTTGTTTCCTGTTGAACCCTCCATTTATCAATAAACTTGATGTAAAAGACCCAATAACCAATTAAGTGGACAAAAGTGAATATCGGTGAACATTATTGGCCAAACCAATTGTCAGTCTATCTTCTAATCAAAGCAACTAAATAAATTAAAGTGGTCATGAAATGGAAAATAAAAATGTCCTTGATATTTAAAAATATAAGAGGTAACTGTACTACAAAAACATATTGTAAATTTCAGAATTTAAAAATTCCTCCCCAGTCTAAAAAGAACATTTATAGTTGTCACCCTGCTGAAACATCTCGTTTTGAAATCTGTCTGTTTATGACGTCATGACTCATTGCTCATTTGTATTTACACATCCCACAACATGCATCATCGCACCCTAAGCCCCGCCCACTGTCGCGCAGTTCAAGTCAAGATGGCAGGCCTTGTGTGGCTAACTATTCCTAACATAACACCAAAGGGGACCCATTTGGACTATTTTTAATTATTTTGTATATGAACATGAACTACACAGACTCTTTGACCGTTGTCATGTGTCTCGCCGCTTTTAAAAGATTTGCTGTCAAGTTAAAACTCTGAAAGTGAGTTTCCTTCATCTGCTGCCTGTGTTGCTTTGGAGCACAAACATGTCATGGACGTGTTTTTTCCGCCCATCTGTGCTATTTTTAATTGTTGGTTTATGTAAACATTGGACATCTTTGACAGTTTCGGTGTGTTTCCGGCGATGTGCACCTGAGTGTGCCTTCAGTATGTGTGTGCGTAAAATTCACTGTGCTTTGGACTATTACGAGTTTTTTCGGCTCATGTCAGTGTCGATTGTTTGTGAACCATCATAAAATGATTCCAGCTTTCCAAAAGAACTGTTATTGAAGGATGGGACAGTTAAAAACACTTCAAATACGTAAGTAAACTATTTCATTCAAGAATATTTCAAATGTCATGACTGATTGATAGTTTATGGTGCTGAGTGATAAAAGTTGTGCTTGAGATGAACAGTTTAATATACAGTATTCAGATGCAATGTGTTAGATGTTCTTTGTGTAAACCCTGCAATTTTGTTTTATAATGTTGAGGGGCTTGTACAGTCTCTTTCGGTTGAGTTTGCTGAATTTGAAGGGCTGCATGATGTTAGACAATCATAACAGTGGCCGTTTACGTTGAAGTTTTAAGGAGGTGCAGAGCATTTCAGACAAAGGGCTAAAAGCAGGGTGGAAAATGATCATATATTACTAAATTGTGACCATTTTGGTGCAAAAAAACTTTTATAAAATTATCATTGGACCTCAGGAAAGATAATAAAATTATTTAAAAAAAAAATAGCACTTCATGACACCTTTAAAACCATTCAGAGCTGTTACAGCAAAATACAGCAAACACATAGAATGTCTCCTGATTCAGAAAGCTGGAGGAACCATACCCGGCTCTGATGAGCCTCTAGTCTGAAAGTGGACCACTTCCGCAGGTCTCCTGCCACATCTGCGAAGGTTTGCGGCCGGCTCTGGTTGTCTCGGTCATGAGCGGCCAGTGTGCGCACCAGCTGCTGCGCGGCCCATTGGCGGTGCTGCGATGAGAGTCGAGATGAGAGGCAGCATGCCGCCAGTGCATTTGCCAGCTCCAATGGGCCTAGAGCAAGAGGGGCACAGGAAAGGTGGGCATAGAGAGGCGATATTAACTCTGCGACGACCATGCGGAGCAAAGCCAGGCCGCGAACGAGAGACATAAACAAACATACACACATTCACACAGACAAATACACACACATGCAAGCAAAACATGAGAAAAAACATAAGAAATTAAAATGTCAGTGATAGGCAAAGGGGTGAAGTTATGGATAGCAACAGCTCTGCCAGTCCCTCTGCTGCCAAAACAAATAAAATATGAGATTAACAAAACAATAATAATAAAAAAAATAAAAACAAAACTAACAAAAGATGACTGGAAATTTTTTTTTATAATATGGCAGGCATTCTCAAGTGGTTGGCTAGATGTTGACTGACCTCTCTTTTCCAGTTCGGCCTTGTCATAGCCGTGTCGAAGCCTGGCACCTTTATCGGCAAGCAGGGCCACCAGTGCCTGGGTCACCACAAAATTGGGCGACGTCACCAGCTTGTTCTCTTCTGCCACACCCCTCAGGAAGCTGGGCAGGAATTTCCTCTGTATGGGATCATCCACTGTGGTCAGATTCATCCCAGTGGCAGCTGATATCAGATTCTACACAGAGGGAAAAAAAGTAGGGAAGGGAATGACAAGACGAGTGAGACAAAACATTTTTGTCAATATCTAGATATCCATGTAAAGAGTAGATATAGTCATTGTCTGTTTATGTAAAATCTATACTCTAGATACTAATGAGGGCATTTGGCTACCTGAGTACACAGCTGAACCAGTAGTTTGGCAGCACTGGGGCTGTTCGATGCCAGGCAGCCCACAGCAGTGCTGAGGTATGCCAAACAGGAGATGGGTTTCGTGGGCTTGTTGGCCCCTCGTGGGCGTTCAGAGGATCCAGGGCCTAATGAAAGACCTGTAGACAGTCCAGCTCTACCTGCTGCAGCCAAACACATCAGACGCACCAGAGTCCTGATGTCTGTTAAGCCTAGAGACTCCAATCCTGCTGCCAGACTACAACTCGAACCGCTGAAGAGCAGACACAAATTACCATATATAGTAGGGCTACACGATAATAGTTCAAATGATAATCACGAATATTTTGCTCAAAATTGTAATCATGATCATTCTGTCATTATAAAAATTACATTACAGGGCTGCACAATTTGGACAAAATAAAAATCACACTTTTAAAATTATTATTGCAATATACAATAGTAATATATTTCTGTAATAATTAGTTGTTTCTGTGTTTAGTTTGAAAGGAGGAGCACAAAACTGTTGTCAACTCATACATGGTGAAATACTCTCATCACCTCCTCACTCCACACAATCCCGGTGCCATGGGGTTACATTAATAGTAGTAGTAGTCATTTTATTGTCATTTCACAAGTATGGTGACATACAAGAGAATTACATTTCGTGTCTCACAGGACTACGGTGTTATGTGCTAAAGAACGAGGTAGACAAGACTTAGATTCCAACTTGGAATTCACAGAGTGAGGAGAAAATATAGTGCAACGTACATTGAAAAATTGCAGTACATTATAAAGTGCAAATGATCATGAACATTACATATAAACCCAGCAAAAAAGAAACGTCCCTTTTTCAGGACACTGTATTTTAAAAATAATTTTGTACAAATCCAAATAACTTTACAGCTCTTTATTGTAAAGGGTTTAACCAATGTATTCCATGCTTGTTAAATGAACCATAAACAATTAATGAACATGCACCTGTGGAACGGTCATTAAGACACTAACAGCTTACAGACGGTAGGCAATTAAGGTCACATTTATAAAAACTTAGGACAATAAAGAGACCTTTCTACTGACTCTGAAAATCACCAAAAGAAAGATGCCCAGTGTCCCTGCTCATCTGCGTGAACGTGCATGCTGCATGGAGGCATGAGGACTGCAGATGTGGCCAGGGCAATAAATTGCAATGTCCGTACTGTGAGATGCCTAAGACAGCACTACAGGGAGACAGGAAGGACAGTTGATCGTCCTCGCAGTGGCAGACCACGTGTAACAATATCTGCACAAGATCGGTACATCCGAATATCACACCTGCGGGACAGGTAAAGGATGTCAACAACAACTGCCTGAGTTACACCAGGAAAGCACAATCCCTCCCTCCATCAGTGCTCAGACTGTCCGCAATAGGCTGAGAGAGGCTGGACTGAGGGTTTTTAGACCTGTTGTAAGGCAGGTCCTTACCAGACATCACCGGCAACAACGTCGCCTATGGGCACAAACCCACCTTCGCTGGACCAGACAGCACTGGCAAAAAGTGCTCTTCACTGACGGGTCGTGGTTTTGTCTCTCCAGGGGTGATGGTCGGACTTGTGATTATCGTCGAAAGAATGAGAGTTACACCGAGGTCTGTACTCTGGAGCGGGATCGATTTGGATGTGAAGGGTCTGTCAGCATCATCGGACTGAGCTTGTTGTCATTGCAGGCAATCTCAACGCTGTGCGTTACAGGTAAGACATCCTCCTCCCTCATGTGGTACCCTTCATGCAGGCTTATCCTGACATGACCCTCCAGCATGACAATACCACCAGCCATACTGCTCGTTCTGTGCGTGATTTCCTGCAAGACAGTAATGTCAATGTTCTGCCATGGTCAGCGAAGAGCCCGGATCTCAATCCCGTTGAGCACGTCTGGGACCTGTTGGATCGGAGGGTGAGGGCCAGGGCCATTCCCCCCAGAAATGTCCGGGAACTTGCAAGTGCCTTGGTGGAAGAGTGGGGTAACATCTCACAGCAAGAACTGGAAAATCTGGTGCAGTCCACAAGGAGGAGATGCACTGCAGTACTTAATGCAGCTGGTGGCCACACCAGTACTGACTGTTACTTTTGATGTGGTGTTGGTAGTCCAGATGAGAGCTTCTGAGATATGCACTCCCAGAAATGTAGAGCTGCTGACTCTCTCTCCGACAGAGCCATTGATGGTCAGAGGGGAGTGATTGATGCGATTCTTCCTGAAGGCTACCACCTCTGTTTTGTTAACATTAAGGGACAAGTTGTTTTCACCACACCATTCAACCAGTTGGTTCACCTCCTTCCTGTACAGTGATTAATCATTTTTGCTGATGAGACCCACCACTGTCGTATCATCAGCAAATTTAACGATATGGTTAGAGTTGAACTTAGCGGACAGTCATGTCTAAACAATGTGAAGAGCAGTGGGCTGAGCACACAGCCTTGTGGGGTGCCTGTGTTCAGTATAATGGTGCTAGAGGTGTTATGGCCTACACAGACAGACTGTGGTGTTCCAGTTAAAAAATCCAGGATCCAGTTGCAGAGAGATGTATTAAGGCCCAGCTGACTCAGTTTACAAATGAGCCTTTGCGGAATGACTGTATTAAATGCTGAACTGAAGTCAACAAACAACATTCTAACATACAAGTTATTTTTCTCCAAGTGGATCAAGGTTAAGTGGAGAGCAGAAGAAATCGCATCCTCCGTGGACCAGTTTAAGCGGTATGCAAACTGATAGGGATCAAGTGTATTGGGGAGGCAGGTCTTTATGTGTTGCTTGACTAGTCTTTCAAAGCACTTCATAATGAAAGAAGTCAATGCTACAGGACGGTAGTCATTTAAGCAGGTCGCGGGGGATTTCTTAGGCATTAGTATTATGGTTGCAGACTTAAAACACATAGGAACAACTGCCTAACTCAGCGAGGTGTTAAAGATGTCCATGAGAACATTTGTCAGCTGGTCTGCACAGTCTTTCAGTACCCAGGTATATTGTCAGGTCCTGCAGATCCTACTAAGGTCTTCCTCACATCAGCAGGCGACAAACAGAGTATCTGCTCATTTGGAAGTGGGGGTGATTTGTAAGCAGGCATATAATTTTGTGCTTCAAATCTCACATAGAAGTGATTGAGTGTGTCTGAGAAGGAAGCATTCCCATCACAGGCCTGTGGCAAAGGTTCGTAGCCTGTGATGGCTTGAATGCCTTGCCACAGGCCCCTTGCATCATTTTTGTCTATGAAGTATCTGTTGATTTTCTGTGCATAAAGCCATTTGGCCTTCCTGATACCATGGAGCAGATGGGCCCTTGTTGTCTTTAGGGCTGTTTTATCTCCCGATCTGAATGCCTCATCTCGAGCTTTCAGCAGCCTGAGGACTTCTGCTGTCACTCATGGTTTCTGGATGGCACATATAGTGATGGTATATAATAATAGCTGTGAACTCCCTCGGCAGGTAAAAGGGTCTACACTTCACAACAATAATTTCCACTAGCAATGAACAGTGGCTGGAGACTACAACCATGTTGTCACACCATTCTTTGTTAATGTACACACACAAGCCATCCCCGCGGGTCTAACCGGACAGTGCAGCTGAATGCCCATATCCGGTGTGCTGTCGTTCAGCCACGTTTCAGTGGAAACAAACACACAGCAATCTCTCATCTCTTTCCATGTGTTTCGTCTGAGACGAATAAGGTCCAGTTTATTTAGATTTGTTTACAAACTTGTAACGGCCAAATATATGTGGAATTATGCAAATGTGCAACTGAAGTAAATCTGGAGCACTTTAAATATAATGCGGTTTTGCACACGAACTGAACTGAGAGCACTGCTGTTCTGTATGTAACACACATGATCAAAGCACGAGATGGATTTCATGTGCATCGAGCACAGAACTGCTCTGAGACCGCTAAAACACCGCATTATGATGCGGAGTCTCACGTGTTAAACACTACAGATCAGAGTGGTGCACATACGAGACACCTCACCTGCAGCTCCATGTTTCGGAGCTTGTTCAAAAGTGAAACGGTGATTGGTCAATTGCGAACTTCTGAAGAGAGCGTGACCGGTGAAAAAGGACTTCGAAAGAGCTTGTCGTCCGTACACACAGCCCATTATGAAAATGAAAAACAATTTGCAAATTTACCTGGCTTATAATTTCTGCTTTTTAGTTCACTAATACGGTAGACGGTTATGCTCAATTAACCGTAAGAGGCATAATTGTGATCACGGTTAAAATACGATTAATTGTGCAGCCCTAATATGTAGAGAAACTCTGCCATATATACAGTGGTGTGAAAAAGTGTTTGCCCCCTTCCTGATTTCTTATTTCTTTGCATGTTTGTCACACTTAAATGTTTCAGATCATCAAACAAGTTTAAATATTAGTCAAAGATAACACAAGTAAACACAAAATGCAGTTTTTAAATGAAGGTTGTTATTATTAAGGGAAAACAAAATCCAAACCTACATGGCCCTGTGTGAAAAAGTGTTTGTCCCACCTGTTAAAACATAACTTAACTGTGTTTAATCACACCTGAGTTCAATTTCTCTAGCCACACCCAGGCCTGATTACTGCCACACCTGTTCTCAATCAAGAAATCACTTAAATAGGACCTGCCTGACAAAGTGAAGAAGACCAAAAGATCTTCAAAAGCTAGACATCATGCTGAGATCCAAAGAAATTCAGGAACAAATGAGAAGAAAGTAATTGAGATCTATCAGTCTGGAAAAGGTTATAAAGCCATTTCTAAAGCTTTGGGACTCCAGTGAACCACAGTGAGAACCATTATCCACAAATGGCGAAAACATGAAACAGTGGTGAACCTTCCCAGGAGTGGCCGGCCGACCAAAATTACCCCAAGAGCGCAGCGACGACTCATCCAAGAGGTCACAAAAGACCCCACAACAACATCCAAAGAACTGCAGGCCTCAATTGCCTCAGTTAAGGTCAGTGTTCATGACTCCACCATAAGAAAAAGACTGGGCAAAAATGGCCTGCATGGCAGTGTTCCAAGACGAAAACCACTGCTGAGCAAAAAGAACATTAAGGCTCGTCTCATTTTTGCCAGAAAACATCTTGATGATCCCAAAGACTTTTGGGAAAATACTCTGTGGACTGATGAGACAAAAGTTGAACTTTTTGGAAGATGTGTGTCCCATTACATCTGGCGTAAAAGTAACACCGCATTTCAGAAAAAGAACATCATACCAACAGTAAAATATGGTGGTGGTAGTGTGATGGTCTGGGGCTGTTTTGCTGCTTCAGGACCTGGAAGACTTGCTGTGATAAATGGAACCATGAATTCTGCTGTCTACCAAAAAATCCTGAAGGAGAATGTCCGGCCATCTGTTCGTGACCTCAAGCTGAAGCGAACTTGGGTTCTGCAGCAGGACAATGATCCAAAACACACCAGCAAGTCCACCTCTGAATGGCTGAAGAAAAACAAAATGAAGACTTTGGAGTGGCCTAGTCAAAGTCCTGACCTGAATCCTATTGAGATGCTGTGGCATGACCTTAAAAAGGCAGTTCATGCTCGAAAACCCTCCAATGTGGCTGAATTACAACAATTCTGCAAAGATGAGTGGGATAAAATTCCTCCACAGCGCTGTAAAAGACTCATTGCAAGTTATCACAAACGCTTGATTGCAGTTGTTGCTGCTAAGGGTGGCCCAACCAGTTATTAGGTTTAGGGGGCAATCACTTTTTCACACAGGGCCATGTAGGTTTGGATTTTGTTTTCCCTTAATAATAACAACCTTCATTTAAAAACTGCATTTTGTGTTTACTTGTGTTATCTTTGACTAATATTTAAACTTGTTTGATGATCTGAAACATTTAAGTGTGACAAACATGCAAAAAAAAAAAGAAATCAGGAAGGGGGCAAACTCTTTTTCACACCACTGTATATTTACTACACAGCTCTATAGATTAATTGATTACAAATATATTTGTATAATTAGCAATTAATTTCCAACACAGCTGTGCTAGTTTCATGTTTCGAGTATCACTCTACTGTCTCTTCCATCTCACATAATGAAATAATTTAAACTCAAATTATTTATATTTCCATTTATAAATTTACTTATACTTATGTGGTAAGCAGCTGTGTAATAAAAGAGTCAGCTAATCATAAACCCCTTCAGTTTAAAAGACCCCTTCATGTTAGAGTCCTGATTACCCTGTTGTGCTTTATTTTGATATGCTTATTTCTTAACACATAAACAAACACACTAACCTAACTGACAGCAGGGACAGAGCTCTCATGACCATCGTTCTGGCCAGCAGGACTTGTGCAGCTGTAGTGACTCTTTTCAGAGCCACCAGGCGATCAGCAGACGTCTGCAGACCTGCCGCCTGCTCCCCCAGAGACAATCGACCTGATGTGCTCTTATCCACTGAACTCTGGCAACCTATGGACAGAGCATGCATTACACTGAAATCAAAAGGCAGAAAAAATACTTACTCTCACTAGACAATGGGTCCTTTTCTTAAAACATGAGCAAAACATAACTTGTTCATGAATCAATTCTTAAATAAATTGCCCAGCTGAACTGAATGCATAACTTGCATTTATAATAGAAAAAAATTGTGTTTTTGTTTAACAAATAAGGTCTGGCATTAAAAACAGATAAAAATCACAGTAAAAATCACATTCATTTTAATCATAAACATTTATAAGATACATACTCCCCAATACTGTATTACAGTGGCAGGGTCAGTGAAAAGGTAACAAATTAAAATTCGCCCTTTTTACGTATTTCTTAAAACATTTGTTATTGTGCATGATTCATCAGAGCACACTGTTCTGAAGAAAACATTTTATAGTCATTATATTTTACAATCCAAAGGTGATGAAATCAAGTAGTAGGGTGTTATCATACCTATCTGCAATAGAGTTTCCTCCATGCTGTTGGTAGCAGTGACCATGGCAACAGATGCGCCGAGGGGGTCGGTGTCTGGAAAATGGACGGCCTCGGGGACAGGTCTGTGTTCACTGAGACCCAGCGGAGCAGAAAGCATGACGAACTCTTCCTCACCGGTCAGACGCTCTGCATCATCTACATCCAACATGTCCCAGTCCTCTGCAGAACAAAAGAGCATGTGTTTAGAAACACTGACCCAAACACACACACAAACAGGGTTCCCACTCCACAAAATATGGGAAGCCTGTGAGCACTTGTTCTTGCATGAAGTTTTTTGTTGTTGTTGTTGTGTGTATGGTGTGCATGATCTTCCACTTTAAATACCTTCATACACACTGTCTTGCTTTCCCAACAGGTCTGGAGCTTGACCTTTATACCTGAACAACAGAGGCCAGTAAAAAAACAATACATGTTTATCACGGGCTCATGTCTTGTATTGTAAGACATGCAAGTGATTGCTCTCTCTCACAAGCTCACCTCTCAGGCAGTGGTCCTTTGATTTTGCTCTTCATGTTGAGGTATTTCTCTCTGCAACTGCCACAGAGCAGGTAATAGGGATTCCCACTTCCACACTCCCCTCCAAACCAGCCGTCCACATAGGATCCATTACTGCGGTAACCCTGGCGATTGGCACTGCGACCACAGCCCGGATGACTCTTCTTCATGTGCTGGTTAAAGCTGGACACGCTCACCCCGCAGAGCTCACATGCAACCACCTCATCACGGTCGTCTGACTCACACACGTGCTAACACACATGCAGGCAGACAAGACAAGGCCAAACAACTGAGATTAGATGGTATAGAAAGTTTTGATTGGTCTCACACCGGCTTTTGTGCAACACACATTTTAAGGTTAATTAAAGCCAGTGGAACATAGATCAGTGCTGAAGCATCCCAGTATCAACGTATGCTGCTTTCCTGCAGTGGCAGCATGCATCAGTGTTAATGTGTGAGTGAACTGCTGCGCTTTCTGCAGAAGTTTGATTGTGTTAATTGAGTGCTGGTTACATGAGAACATGAGTGAGTGTACTGTATATGTGTATGTGTGAGTGTGTGTATATATATATATATATATATATATATATATATATATGTGTGTGTGTGTGTGTGTAGATATTTAGCTATAGTTTGGATATAAAAATTGTCCCCAAAAGTGACCTAATTCTGACAAAACCTCCCTATGAAAACATTCAGGGATGTCCTAAATTGAAAATCAATTACTACATAAAGCAAACACAATTTTCTTTTAGGGGTAGGGTTAGTGTTAGTATATAGTAGTTGTAATCAGCTTAAATGAAAACAATACAAGTCTATGTTATGTCCCCATTTAGATCGCGAAGTAAGCGTGTGTGCTTTGGAGAGTGTTCTCTGATTGAGTGTGTAAGCGTATTTTTGCATGTATAGCCGTGCAGTTGGGGTTAAAGGTGAGTAGTAAAGCAGCGGCAGCCCCAGGCTACTGTCACACACACCCATGTTGGCCAGTCCAGTACCTCTGGGATCCACATTCCCAGAATGTTGGAGTCAGATGCCAGCTCCTGGGTGAACATGGCCTCCATGGCCTCCTGATCCAGCTCCAGTTCCAGCTCTTCATCCAGATTGAAGTCGTACAGTGCCCCCAGAGGCCCAGACTCCTGCTGCAGCCCAGAGCCTTCTTGACGGGCTTGTGTTCGATGTGCCTGTACTGAGCGGTACAGACCGGCTACATGACAAAATACAATTTTAGTAATGCGCTTGTGAAGACTTTTGAGAGCTTGGGGTGCACGACTATATGTACCTGCACGAGCTAGTAAAGTGCGTGCAGCAAGGTCAAAGCGGTGCTTCCTGCTGGCTGCAGTGCGTCCTCTGGGAGTTGGACCAGCCGAGGCAGAGGCTGATTCTTGATCAAGTCCTTCAGGACTATGGAGAGAGAGATTAAAGTTGTTGTATGCAATTAATTTGATTACCACATAAAATGTACCTACTACTTGACAGATATAATTGAAATAGACCAATCACACCTGTCTCTGTGGGAAGCAGCATGCATTTTTTTTTAAAGCCAAATTTCATTTGAAAACTGGTGAATCAGAAAGGCTCTCTGTCTGTTAATCATTTTGCATGTTTGGGATTCCTGACATTAGATTGGCTGGACAGTCTTCAGAGTCCGGGTTTTAGAGAGAGGCTGTGTATTTGGTTGATGTAAGCTAAATGGTTGATGTCTTAAATCGCTTATAGCACCTTTAAAGTACCATAAATTGACCAAACCAAAGAATGACCTAAGTTTGCAGAGTGACTCTTGTTATACTATGAATCATGTCACACATTGTATAGGTGTCGCATTATACCTGTCACTGAATCCCTCCTCCATTTCTGCAGCATCAGCATTGGGGATGTCTTCCGGGGAGCGCAGGTAGCTCCTCTCTGTGCTCTTGCCCCCTCCTGCAGCCCCAGAGCAGGGGTCTGAAGACTCCTCAGAGTCTGCCGTCCCCGGGTGGTCGATCATCCACATCGCAAGTACAGTGATGTTCTGAGCATCTGCCTCACCACGAGCACCTACAGACAAACACAGAAAAGCTCTGAAAAACTAATATGGTAACATGATTCTAAACAGTAAAGTAAGAGATCTTGACTCTGAAATTATCTCTCTGTGAGAAAGAGTGTCTCTGTACCTGTTGCTTCTAAAGCTTTCATGATCTGTCTGAGCGAGAAGCCCATTTCCAACAGTGGAACGGCGATAGCTGGAGGAGGTGGAGATGTAGAGAGTCGACTACTGGGGTCTGATAATGCTTGGCGAAAACAAACACATAGAGAGCAGATTTGTACAGGATTAAGCAATTGAGTATGTGTATACAGACATGACTGCAGTTTTAAGTTTTACAAACAATTTTTTATGTCCTTTATATTAAGTCAATATTTCTTTGTCATATTCATTTGGTAAATTTTAGTCAATGAAAATAACTTTCTAGTTGACAATAATGCACAAAATGACAAAAGCATGTCAAACCTTAACATACCAAACATTCATACATTTAAAAAAAAAAAACATTAAATTAATAAATTGAAACATGTAAAAACATAAGAGCTGTCAGAATTAACACGTCAATGCATACGATTAAAGTTAAACAAGTTAATTTTTTTCTCAAACGCGACTGACGAATTTACTGTTAATACAACATGAACCAGCATTAACACACTGAAGTTCGGAACCTTTGCAATGTGTTCGCCTTGAGTCATTACACTGACGCACACTTCACAACACACACACATATATATATACACACACACACACACACACACACACACACACACACACACCAGTGCCCTTCTACCAAGGTGAGCCTACAAGCTTGCATAAAATGCGGCAGTCCCATAGACATTCTATGTGCGGTACTGTTGTAACACGCTAGTTGACCGTAACGCTCTCTCTTATGATAGAGCTGTGGAGGTATCTCAGTAAATAAAATAATCTCTGCACACACACACACACAACAGCGCTTTCGTGATAAAAATGATATAGAAAGGACATCGTAAGGACATTCAATGTACAAAACAAGCCCACATGGGACTTGTGATAGAAAGTATTTCAGCCTACGTAAGGCGCATTTTAATTACCACAGAAGCATGTCAAGTCTTAAATATCACAAAAACGCAGAATGAGACGTTTTTGTTTACAAGCGCTCTTCATGTGGAGTTCAAAGCAGCGCTGGTGTTGATGGCCTAATGTAAATCATGAACGCGGCCGTAGGAAAGCAGATAGCCACAGTCTACTGGCAATTGTGGAGGATGAGAGTTTAAGAGATTTAATGCCCATTGCAAAGAAAATGCAAACTATGTGGGAACTAGTTCTTTCAATTAGTCAAACTCCCAGTTAAACTTTGGGAAACATTTAATTTTACTTGAATTGGTGCTATTTTAGTGCATTTCTATCTTAATACTGTGGAAGGCTTTGTTTGGAAAATGCTAATTAAGCATTATTTTGTTACATTTTGTTTTGTTTTCTTTCCTAAGATGGAAATAAATGCATTTTGACCGGAAAATAATTATAAATAGTGTCAAATTTTAGCACTTTCAATATTTGCAATTATTCACGATTAACTACGAAAAATTAAACGAGTAGTCGCAATTACAAATTTTAATTGACTGACAGCACTAATAAAAACAAAATACAACATTCCTACTTTATCACTGTATTCTGAAGTATTTATACTTTAATTTTACATTTTTTAGACAGTGTAGCGCATTATTACCGAAACTTAGTTCAAGTTAATCTGTGTATTCGCTTCATTGGCTGTGCAGATGTCAGTTGTAATATTACGTTTATGTTGTGGATTATTTTTGTGTGTGTTTGTACCTGTCCTGCTGGTGGTCCTGGCAGGCTGGGACTCAGGTGATGTGAGGCTCTGTCTACGGCCATGCTCATCTGATGGCGAGGAGGGCAACGAGGAGACTGGAGGGGTCTGAGCTCTACGCGCCGGCAGCAAAGTGGTGGTTGGGTAGCTGGAGAACATCTGCCTGCTCAAACATACAATATACGTGCACACCAATTAATAATGATAATTGTTTTGAAAAAGGAAATTCAAAAGAGAGTTCACCCAAAAGTTCACCAAAAATTCTGTCATTATTCATACGCATGCTGTTCCAAACCTGTATGACTTACTTTCTTCTGTGGCATACGAAAGGAGATGTTAGGCAGAATGAAAGTGAATGGTGACTAACATCCTACCTTAAAAAAATATTTATTGTTCCATGGAATAAAGTCATACAACAGCATTGGGGTGAGGAAATGGCAGAATTTTCATTTTTTGTTAAACTATCCATTTGAAGATTCAATGTAAAAAAGATTAAATGTTAACATCCTCTGACAAACTGTGTGTGTGTGCGTGCGCATTTATGTACCTGAGCAGGCTGAGTGGCATCACTCCAGGTGACTCAGAAGCTGGTGCAGTCTCAGCGTCAGTGACTGGGGTGGTTGCTGTGGTAACAGGGGTGGTTGCTGTGGTAGTGTCCTCCAGCGAGGAGCTCATGAAGGAGGTGCTGCTGGAGGCTGAGGGGGAGGTAGTAACTGGAGTCTGAAACGGTTTATCTCCCTCAAACTCCTCACACTCTGCATCCACTAAATAAGCACAAACAAAGACATAGTTTATGAAAAAAAGAGATCTGAGAATGAGAATGTGATCTGTAAAAACTGTAAAAAGTTACTTAAATATTGATCTGTTTATCAACCACACTTATATCACTTCTAATGATATGGATCTTTCCATATGCAGTCTTATGGATTCGTTTTATGCTGCAGTTATGTGCATTTTGGAGCTTCAAAATTTTGGTCACCATTCACTTGCATTGTATGGACCTACAGAGCTGTGATATTCTTCTAAAAATCTTTGTTTTCTGCAGAAGAAAGTCATACACATCTGGGATGGCATGAGGGTGAGTAAATGATGAGAGAATTTTCATTTTTGCATGAATTTTTAAGCATGAAGAATTCAGAATACAGCAGGCTAACTTCTAAAAAGTAGCTAATACTTCAGTATATTCAGTTTATGCTATTCTTTCAAGAGCTCAGGTTTTCACATAAAGCATAGTTGTATTTTATGGAGCTTATCTTTTACTGATACACGTTTAAATTAAAAACATTTTTATAAATTAGTTATAAATGTTTGAATGAGTAATTAAAGTTTGGTCTGTTACAATCTGACATGTTTTTGTCATCATCATCAACTAAAAGATATTATTTGCGTTGACTAAACTTGTATGCAATTTTAGTCAGACTAGAAGTGACTACAATTAATGAATATGACATGACAAAAATACTGACTAATTTAAAGGACATTACTACAATTTAAGGGACAAAACTATGACTAAAACAAAAAACTGTGTGAACAAAAATAAAACTGTCATTTAATCTTTTTTCTATACAATGAAATTGAATGGTGACTGAAGCTAAAATACTGCATAACATCTCTTTTTGAGTACCATGGAAGTCATGTGGGTTTGGAACAACATGAGGGTGAGTAAATGATGAGAGAATTTTTATTTTGGGGTGAACTATCCCTTTGAAACTGTGCATGTGGGTTTACATGTATCAGATGTGTTTTAATGTTTTTGATGTACCTGGTTTGGCACTCTGGCCTTCCTGTTCTTCAAGTAGGCTATTGACCACCAGTTTATAGATCATAGCTTGTGCCCGCTCAAGGTCTGCCAGTCCAAGTGCCCTTTTTATGGGTGACCTCATCACTGCCCGCTTCACCATGTGTCGCATAAGAAACTGCAGAGCCGATCGCAGCTCTGCCTCCTCCTGACAGACACTCAACCCAGGACTGGCACAATCTGCATTATGGCCACTGTCGGGCATCACTTTAGGGATCAGCAGCAGTTCAGCATATTTACTACAGCTCAGCAGGACGCTCAAAGTCTTCATCGCTCCCAGATACAGATATGACAGCTGCACCGCATGCACCTCTAACTGCGCGTCTGCCTCCTGTGAGCTTCCCCGAGACACCGCCATCTCCTGCAGCCTGCGTCGTCCTTCTGCTGGCGTCTGCTGCATAGTGTCCTGCGTGTAGGTGGCCAGCTCATTCTCGGAGTGCGAATTGGGAGGTGCGTGAGCTCTAACTTCATCTAAGCTGTGAGATACGCGCAAGTCTCCAGTTCCCTCCTTTGGCTTGGTGCGTGATTCACTCTCACGTTCTTCCTGGGGTTCGTGCCGGTGTCTGCGCTCATGCCGGCAGGTGGAAGCAGTTTTGGAGCAGTCATCCTGCAAACTGGCGAGGGCGGTGAGGTCCAGCAGCAGAGCCGCGGTGAGCCCGCGGAAACGAGATACGTCAAAGGGCAGGGGCTCAATCGGCTCCAGGTTATAAAGTGGCGTGTCACTGGGCGACCAAAAAGTGGGGAAGCTTCAGTGAAAAAGAGTGACAAACCAAACACACAGAGAGAGAGAGAGAAAGAAAGTGAGGGAGCAGGGAGGAGGGCCAGGGACATGCAATGTCATGGAGCTAATGCACAGGATAAGACCAATGGAATGATTAGGGAGGAAGAAAATTGGACGCTGAGACCAAGGACAGCAGCAAATGGAAAGAAACAGAGTGGGAGACCCTTGTGGAGTAGAAGCGAGGTAAAAGAATTGTCTGAAAAAAAAGGCCTTATGCCCCGTTCATACTGCCAGCGACAAAGTGACCTGAACTTATTCATTTACAATAAGAGGCGGTGACTTCTGGTGACACAAATCAACAGCAATTGTTGGAGACATGATCTGGCCATGTCCAGTGACACGACAAAGTTGAGAAAGTTTAACTTTATGCAAATGAAGAGTGACTTTCAGCACCGTCAACCAATGTTTATATTCTTTTTTAGTAAAATTAAGAATATTTTTTACTATGCACACAACCCGTCATGTAAGAAGTCGAAATCCTAGTAAGAGATTACTTTTTCTCCCATAGAGAAAATAAATGGACCAACAAATTATATTACTGCGATTTTTCCAAAGTTTAACCCCTAACCCAAACCTAACCATTAAGCGTAACCCCTCACCAAACTTACCATGATTTTACTAGGAAAATCGCTATTGTATTACACAATAGAAAGAAAAACATATGGGTTTTGAACAAGTGTTCTTTTGATTTTTCATTAGTTTAACCCCTAACCGAAACCCCAAACCTAACCACAAAGTATAACCCCTTACCCTAAAACCTTTAGAAAATAAGTTTAGTGTACCAGGGAAGAAAGAAAACCCTCAGGGTTTGGAACGAGATGATTGAAGCGTATTCCGTTTATTAATCAGCCATTTGTATTGCATAAATAAATAAGAAACCAAATGTGTATACAGACATTTCTTAAATTAAAGTGTTGGAAATGTGGCTAGTTCAGATTTGATGCCTGTATTGTATCGACTTGAAATTCAGTTTGTTTGTTGGTTTGGTTGATTGGTCTCTATGGGAATAAAAGTCATACCTTTTTGTACAGGCCAAGTTGCACAATATCTTACGATTTTGTCATCTCATACAAATTATTACGAGTTGTCATGAGACTATGTCAAACTGGTAGATTGAGTGATGAAATTAGTTATAACCACAATTATTTGTTTGACAATTAATTGTCAGCCAAATTTTATAAACATGACAGCCAGAGTTGAGCAATTTCATTGCTCTATATGATTTGTCTGTAACCACATACACTAGTATATTGATGAAAGTTTGTGGACACCTGAACACCAACATTCATGTGTGCTTTTTGAACATGTAATTTCAAAACCTTAGGGAATAGTCCCACTCTATACTGCTATAACATATTCCATTCTTCTGGAAAGGCTTTCCACTTGATATTGGAATATTGCAGCATGGATTTGCTCCCATTCAGACACAAGAGCATCAGTGAGGTCAGACATTGATATTGGATGGACCCAGGCTCGTAGTCTGCATCCAATTCATCCTAAAAGTGTTCAGTGAGGTTCAGGTCTGGGCTTTGTGAAGGCCAGTCAAGTTCTTTCACACCAGACTCAGAACATTATTTCTTTATAGACCTCGCTTTGTGCACAGGGGCATTTGTCAAGCTGGAACAGAAAAGGGCTCTCCCTAAACTGTTACCACAAAGTTGGAAGCACACAATTCTTTAGAATGCCACAGTATGCTGTAGCATTAAGTCTTCACTGGAATTAACAGAATAGCTAAACATGTTAATTAAAATGGGGTGTCCACAAACTTTTGTCCATATAGTGTACATGTATATAATTTAACCCTTTAATGCATACCTTGGGTCTTTTGTGACAAGGAACCTCATTCCACCCCTGTACCTCATCCATTTTTTGGAGTCAAAATGGCGCCGTGGATGGCAGCCTTGGTGTGGAGCTCTCCAATTCTTTTGTTGTTTTTGTTTGTTTGTCCTGTGTTTAGTAATTGTTTCCCAATCAGTTTTACCAGGGACGAACTGCTGAACATTCGGCAGCACATACGAGACAATAATTTCCTGGTTTTGGACTATTCTGATGTTTTGATGGACATTTTAGTTGGAGGCACAGTTGTGTTGTTTAAGCATGCTATGAGACGCAGTCGAGGGAAGCGAGCCAGCACGCTGGTCAAGCTATGACAGCGCGGCTTTCAAACAGCGCTGCCGAGCATTCATCTAGCGAATCTCCGCACTCTTCCTAACAAAACGGACGAACTACATCTCATCTGTACAAACAAGGACTATTCAATCTCTGCAGCCTTGTGCTTCACAGAAACCTGGCTAAGTGAAGCCATTCCGGACAGCGCGTTACATCTGCCGGGCTTTCAGCTGTTCAGAGCAGATCGCATTGTGGAGTTAACAGGGAAAATGAGAGGCGGTGGAACTTGCTTTTACATCAATGAATGTTGGTGTACAGATGTAACAACGTTAAAGATGATGTGCTGTCCTAATTTGGAAGCGCTCTTTATCAACTGTAAGTCTTTCTACTTGCTGCGGGAGTTTTCCTCATTTATTCTGGTGAGTGTTTATATTCCTCCACACGTGTGTGTGAATGCAGTGCTGCGACAGCTGGCTGATCAGATCACAGACACGAAACAACAATACCGGGACTCACTTATTATTGTGGGAGATTTTAATAAAGCTAACCTCACCCTTGAACTGCCAAAATACAGACAGCAAATTACATGCCCCACAAGAGACAGAAATACATTGGATCATTGCTACACAGCAATAAAGGATGCATATCGCTCTGTAACTAGAGCAGCTTTGGGACTCTCTGATCACTGTCTGGTTCATCTTCTTCCAACCTACAGGCAGGACCTAAAATCAGCTAAACCTGTAGTAAAGACTGTAAAGAGGTGGACCAATGAACCAGAGCTGGAACTACAAACCTGCTTTGACTGCACTGATTGGAGTGTATTTGAGGCTGCAGACACCAATCTGGGTGAGCTCACAGATACTGTGACATCATATATCAGTTTCTGTGAGGATATGTGCATTCCTACTAGGACTTATTTAACATAAAAACATGGTTTACAGCAAAACTCAGGCAGCTTCGTCAGGAAAAAGAGGAAGCTTACAGAAGTGGGGGTAAAATCTTGTACAATCAGGCCAGGGACACACTGAATAAGGAATTCAGAGTGGCTAAAATAAGATACTCTGGTTAAACTGAAAAACAAGTTTTCAGCTAACAACACTGCATCACTGTGGAGAGGCCTAAAAGACTTTACTAACTTCAAGACACCATCCCCCAACACTGTAGGGAACCAACAACTGGCAGATGACTTGAATGTGTTTTACTGTAGATTTGAAAGTCCCAGTCTCTCACCCCACACCCGCTCTGACCTTCACTTCACACAAACATCAACACCTCCTGCAACCCCCCTCGTCCCCCCTACTGCTACTCAACCTGCACTTAAGATCTGTGAAGAGGAGGTGAGCCATGTCTTCCAGAAACAAAAGACAAGCACAGGGTCCAGACAGTGTTTCACACACTTGTCTAAAATCCTGTACTGACCAGCTGGCCTCCATCTTCACACAAATCTTCAATAGATCACTGGAGCAGTGTGAAGTTTCCTGCTGCTTCAAATGCTCCACCATCATCCCTGTCCCAAAGAAACCCAAAATCACAGGATTTAATGACTACAGACCCATCGCTCTGACATCTGTGGTCATGAAGTCATTTGAGAGACTGGTGTTGGCCCACCTGAAGGATATCACTGGACCCTTTCTAGATCCCCTTCAATTTGCTTATCGAGCAAACAGGTCTGTGGATGATGCAGTCAACATGGGATTGCATCATATCCTGCAACATCTGGACAGACCAGGGACATATGCAAGGATCCTTTTTGTGGACTTCAGTTCAGCTTTCAACACAATCATCCCAGCTATTCTCTGGACTAAATTACACCAACTCTGTTCCCACGTCTATCTGTCAGTGCATCACCAGCTTTCTGACGGACAGGCAGCAGCTAGTGAGACAGGGAAAATTCACTTCCAGCACATAAACGATCAGCACTGGTGCCCCCCAGGGATGTGTGCTCTCCCCACTACCCTTACCAATGACTGCACCACCAAGGACCCCTCTGTCAAGCTCCTGAAGTTTGCAGACTTTAGGGGGAACATCCCAACATTGACCACACTCACCATTCTAAACAGCACTGCGGCAGCAGTGGAGTCATTCAGGTTCCTGGGCACTACAATCTCACAGGACCTAAAGTGGAATACCCACATTGAGAAAAAGGCCCAGCAGAGGTTGTACTTCCTTTGCCAGCTGAGGAAGTCCAATCTGCCACAGGCACTGCTGATACAGTTCTACTCAGCAGTCACCGAGTCTGTCCTCTGCACTTCAATAACTGTCTGGTTTGGTTCAGCTATGAAATTGGACATCAGAAGACTATAAAAGTACAGTTTGGACTGCTGAGAGGATTATTGGTTGCCCCCTGCCCTCCCTTCAAGATCTGTACACTTCCAGAGTGAGATAAAAGGCTGGAAAAATCACTCTGGACTCCACTCACCCAGCCCACAACCTTTTTGAACAGTTGCTTTCTGGATGGTGCTACAAAGCACCAGAACCATCAGGCACAGGAACAGTTTTTTCCCCTCAGGCTATCCATCTCATGAACATTTAAAACTGCCCCACTGAGCAATAATTTTGTGCAATACACAGCTTAGTCTATTTATATTTATCCAACATACCCTACCTCTTCTGCCATTCATTCCCTTGCATCTATTCTTTTTTTGCACTTTCATAAATCATATTTTTATTATTATTTTATATCTATACAAGTTTACTCTCACAGGATATCTACAATGTCAGGCCAAAAAAAAAGTTGCATACTCTAATATTTCATAGGACCGCCTTTAGCTTTGATTACGGCATACATTCATCGTGGCATTGTTTCAACAACCTTATGCAATGTCGCAACATTTATTTCCCTCCAGATTTGCATTAATTTTTGGCCAAGATTTTGTTTTGATGATGGGAGAGTTGAACCAAGTCTTCTCCAGCACATACCAAAGACTTTCAAGGGGGTTAAGGTCAGGACTCTGTGGTGGCCATTTCATGTGTGAAAATGATTCCTCATGCTCCCTGAACCACTCTTTCACAATCTGAGCCTGATGAATCTTGGCAATGTCATCCTGGAATATGCCTGTGCCGTCAGGGAAGAAAAAATCCATTGATGGGATAACCTGGTCATTCAGTACATTCAGGTAGTCAGTTGACTTCATTTTATTGCCGCATAAGGTTGCTGAGCCTAGACCTGACTTATTGAAGCAAACTCAGATCATAACTGCCTCCAGAGGCTTGTACAGTGGGCACCATGTATGACGGGTGCATTGCTTCATGCGTTTCCCTTCTTACTCTGACACGTCCATCGCTTTGGAATAGGGTAAATTTGGACTTATCAAACCACATGACCTTTTTCCATTGCTCCACAGTCCAATCTTTATGCTCCCTAGCAAGTCGTTTTTTCCAATTAGTCTTACTAACAAGTAGCTTTTTTGTGGACACACATCTGCTTAGTCTCAATCATGTAAGTTTTTGTTGCATTGTGTGTGTGCAAATGCTCTTTCACTATTAAACATTGTTCTACTGTTGATTTTTAGCGATGTGACTTCAAGCGTTTTACTGATCTCTATTCACGATCATTCAAGATTTTTTTCCGACCACATTACTTCTACGAAGCTGACGGTTCACCACTATCCTTCTAGGTTTTAATAATGCATTGGACAGTTCTTAACCCAATTCCAGTGATTTCAGCAATCTCTTTAGTTGTTTTCTTTGCTTGATGCAGGCCAATAATTTGCCCCTTCTGAAACAGAGTAACATCTTTTCCATGACCACGGGATTCATCTTCCGACATGGATGTTTAACAAATAAGAAGCTACACACTGCATCAGTAAGAGTTGAAAGAATTGTTACCAGCTAAAACATATGAATCACTGCAATAATGATCCAATCAAAGACTATTAAGCATCTGCTTATTTAAATCAAAACGGTGACATATTTTTTGACCAGTCAGTGTATTTCTGTTCGTTACAAGTGAAACGAGTACTGTATTCATACAAATGACTACTATATCACATTGATTTTCTATGCAATAATGGTGAATTATCAGTATTCCATATGCTTCTACCCATACATATTATGCATGATATTTCTTACTCAAGGTGGCGCTGATGTGTCAGTGATTGACTTAATTTACATTTGACCTTGCTATTTGACAAAGAAGCAACATCGAAGTAAACTATAGCAAGTGCAACACATGAACAGTATGATATGGCTATTGTCATTTGGGTATAAGTTGTGCATCTAATTAGACTCAAAAAGTGTGTAGTTTGTGTGTTATGTGTAGCTCAATATGTGTTTGACAGCCATTTTCGTCTTATGAAATTTCAGTGTGGAAGTAAAGAATCCTGTTCTATATTCATTGCATCATCTCTTTGATATATGTAAAATAAAACATTAAAATATATCAGAATATATTCTATTTTATTATTTTCTAATTGTCTTAAAAATGTTTTGAAAATTTGACACTATCTAGGCATTTTGTAGATCCATTTGTGATAGATATACGTGACGGGTCTCTAAAGACCCAAGTATGTAATAATGTTTGGCGAAATACCCATGCATTTTATGGTTAAAATTATAAAATCGTGTCAGAAATTGTCTATATTCTAAGTGAGCTTGATTCAAACATTGATAGATCATTCATCTTGTTAATGATTTGATGCATTCAGCACTTTCACTTCCAGAATAATAATTTTTGGTGGCAAGAAATCAGATTCCTTGTCAATTTAAAATATCTTTTTTTATCTACAATATATCTCATTGTAATAAGATTTTCAAAAGCTATGGCCAGTTGTGCAATAAAGTTAGAGTGTCCAGCAGTAGAAAAGCCCACTAGCAACCTACCGTACAGCCACTAGCGACCTCCAGCGATAAAATCCCTGGCAGTTGGAATGGGACTTTAGCGTGATAAAGAGATCTCATATTCAGAGTAAAAGAAAACATCCAGACAAATATTTCTCTCTCACCTGATTGTGATCTCCGCCTCATCCCATTGCACCTTGGCTGATGTGCTCCCCTCCTTCACCACACCCAGCAGAGTGGCATGTCTTCCAGCCTGCTTGTGCACACACTGTCCCCCCATCCTCAACCCACCATCTACTCCCCCTATCAAAGCTAACACCGGCCACACCTGGTGGCACAGCGTTCGCAAGTGCACCTCCGACAGCTCTGCCGAAGCGTGCCGTCCGCTTCTTCCTCTCTCCTCTCTCTCTTCCTCTTTCTCATCCTGCTCCTCTCGGCTCTGTGCCGAGCGGCTCTTGCGCAGTCTGGTGGCCCCTGCTAGAGGAGCTCCTTCCCGCAGGCAACCTCTGATCTGCTGGAGGCGCTGGAGAATGCTCCGGTTGATGGTTTGCGTCCAATGCTCCGAGCGGTGCAAGATCCGCACCAGCTGGGTGGTGGCTTCAGCGAGGACAGTGGCGACAGGGCTGCAGATCGGGTCGCCGGGTAACAGGTCACGGGGTGTGCCCCTCATTTGCATGTCACAGATTTTTACCTGCAGGGTGAAGAGTTTAGAGTCCTCTATTTTAGCTCTATTTTATATAAATAGAGAAGATGGCGAGTACCACAGAGGTTAAATAAACATGATCTACTCCCCTTATTCTCCTTGTCTATCTCTTTGTCTCACCTTCTCTCCCGGGTTGCTGCTGTAGAACATGACACAAGGGTAGAGCTCCGTGGCATCAACATCCTCAAAGGCCAGTTTGGGTTCCTGCCACATAAAGCAACATGGTTTAGCACATATACATGATAGGAGGTCTATGAAAGGAAGTAGCGGGTTGTGAAAATGGTTGACAAAGTGTGTGTTTGTGAATGGATTGCACTGCACCTCTCCATTCTTGCCAAAGGACACAGTTCTAGCCTCCATGTCCAGCACACAGGTGATGTAGTCTCCCTGTGTGTAGCTGGACAGAGTGAGGGTCTGCTCTCCATTATGGTAGAGGTTGCCACTGTATGCACGGTAGAGCCACATGTCTGCTGTTGTGCGGTGGTTGAAGTCATGCATGGGCCAGCGCGACACACCCACACATGTGCCCTCATTGCCACGATTCTCCTTCACAATATAGAACTGAAAGCACATAATATCTTTCACTCACATAGACAGAGAAAGAAATGTATTTATATATTAGAATGTGTGTGCATAGAAGCATGTAGAACCTTCCACTGGTAACAGCCAGATGAAATGCCAGTGGAAGCCAGACCGTAGCCTTTGCCCCCACTGCCATGCGTCAGTCCCTGTCCACTTTCCACCACGCAGCACTGAGCCTTCTCAGGGTCAAAGGTCACCTCCTGGATAGGTAAATTTTCCTCTTCCTCCTCTGTCTCACCCTAAGACAGGTCCACAAACAGAAAAGTGTGGTGAATGTTGGATTTAGGTACATTAGAATCAGAATTAAACTATTTTAACCCTTTAAGCGCTGAAGATGTTTTTAAAGATTTCCTGTTTCAGTGGCATGCCTAAAATCAAAGGCTTTTTTAATTATATAGATTATGATAAATTCTGAAACTCTCAGCCTAAGAAACTGCTGAAAAATCAAAAAAAAAAAAAAAAAACTTGAGCCAAACTAATTTTCTGATTTGACATTATATATCTCAGGGTATAAATGAGGTAGCTCCGAAAAACTGCTTTTGTTTTGTTCCTAATCATGTCACCTGTAAATGAGTAAAATTATGTTGATACGACAAAGCAATCAAAAGTTATAGAATTACAAAAATAATTGATCCTAGTGTCCAAAAATTTCTTCAAGTGTCTAAAAGCCTCTCCAAACAAATAAAACACAATAATTGTACATAAGAACTAATTACACATACAAATACAACAATGACTAAAGGTATGCTCTCTCTCCAAAGCATGCAGGGATGAGTAACGAGATCTCATTCAGTTCCATTCTGTGTCATTTGAGCCATCATTGAGTCTGTTATGTATTTGGTGACATCTCCTGGTGGCCATGTAATTAGAGTGAAAGATCTTCTCTGCCCATATTTGAATGACTTCCACCTCTGGTTGCAGCGATCTGAATCCTAATATGATTGGTTTAGTATTCCATGAAGCTGGACAAGGTACTACATAATTTCCGATGAAGTCATCTGATTCAGGAAAGCTAACGTGTTTTTAGCCAGATAGCACATTATGTGCTGTGTGTGCAATGTGCTTCGTGTGGATTATCTAATGATCTATGCATCTGATTACGCTGTGTGTGGGATCGTTTTAATGGGAATCCCCTCCTCTAAGTAAAGGTATGTGATGTTTTATGTTCTGTTTATTTTTCATGAAGTTATAAGCAAACCACGGCTTAAAAGCAACACCTGTTTACATGAAACGTGTCAAAAACATGTTCTTAGCTATTACTCAGTATATTTTTTTCTGTGAATAAAACATATAGGCTGGTTGTATTCTACTCTCTGAAAGTTTTCCAACAACATATGACACATAGCTATTTGATCAGTTTGATGTTTTTAACAATTACAATAATATGGGGAGTGCAAAACTATACATACATGATCAAAACGGAACATTTTTGATTTGTCTGACAATTTCAAAGCACTTGTTAAGTTTTGGTCATAATGCCTACATACATTGTAAAAGTACAGATTCTAAGCTTTTAAACGATACTTATTTTGTGTTGGTCAAGACTGTAGTTATCGATATTTGTATAATGTTTTCTTGCGATCCGAGCTTAACGAGTTATGGGTGAGTTTCCTTAATGAAAATTCTGTCATTTATTCACCCTCATGTTTCTCCAAACCAGTATGACTTTCTTTCAATAAGAAAGCTGATGCTGCTCTTTTACCATACAAGGAAAGTGAGAGGGGAACCAGGCTGTCAATCCATAACATTCTGTCTAAACATCTCCTTTTGTTTTCCACTGAAGAAAGAAAGTCATCCGAGTCTGGAACAACATGAGGGTGAGGTTAAACCTCATACACTTAACCACCTGTGTCTCCCTCACCTGTAGTTTGAGCTCCTGCTCTCTCTCTTTCAGCTGCATGGTGTGTTTGGCTTGAGCAACAGGAGCCTCCCACATACATTCAGACAGCAGGGAAAACAATTTATCCACCACCTGCTACACAGTGACAAATCAATTTAGAACTGAAACACATTGCCCATTAAAAAAACAAAAAACAATATGGGTGTGTGGAGTCAGACCTGGGTCATCTGATGGTCCTCCACACTGCTCTCACAGGCAGGAAGAACAGCTTCCAGAACATGCAGGGCTAACAGCCGAGTCCTCAAATTACCAATCAATGGAATGCCTGAAAAATTCATATATTTAACTAATCCTAAAATAAATAGCACTAAGACAGTTACAGGTTGATGGGTTGGTGAGCTGTTACCTGAGCAGCATTTCTGAGCAGCAATGTTGAGAAGAACTTCAGTCCATTTAGGAGTGGCCATCTTGGACTGGATGGCTTTGGAAGAGACGACACGACGCAGAAACACCAGGAAGTCTCCAAGGTGCAGTTCTGCAGTGTGTCTCTTTCGTAACAAAGCTGCATCACACAAATACAATAAAACAAATATATATATATATATATATATATATATATATCACAACCAAGAGTGCTGTATGGCCCTATTTCAGCATGGCTGTGATTTGGCCGCAGCAACGAATATACTGTATTTATATTATACAGTGTATTGTTATATAAACAATATATAAAACCACACAACAGAATAACTTTTGTGACTTTTGTAACTGGTGATGGATGCTGTTGAGTGTCCTACCTCGAAAATCTTTTTTCTGGGCATCTGCGCAGTCATCAGTCTTCTCCAGCAGTTCTGAACTTGCACTGAGCGTACTCCCCGCAGCTTGAGACAGCAGAGTCTTCAGCTGACTACACAGAAGATCCAACAGAGACTGGACCACCTTTGGACTCAACCTGTCTGCATATGTTCTGATAGGGGACAGAGCAACAGTAAGTGAACTCTAAAAGGCCAAGAACCAATGTGTTTTTAAAGTCTTAAAGGAATATTCTGGGTTCAATACAAGTTAAGCTCAATCAACAGCATTTGTGTTATAATGTTGATTACCACAATTTATTTCGACTCGTCCCTCCTATTCTTAAAAAAAAAAAAAAAAAAAAAAAAAAATCTGTTTTACAGTGTATTGTACAGTACAATATGTGTGTTAACATGATTTTAGTGTAAAAATCACTTACTAACCTTTTCTGTGTAAAGTTATAGCCAATTTTACAACTTTGTAGCCATGACGATGTGATGTCAACAAACTCTAAAACGACTGTAAAAATGACGATTTAAACAACTTTACAGCTCAAATACTACATGAGTTTTAACAGAAGAATTAATGTAAGTGCTTTTATAATATTATAAGCATCACATTTCTGCCTTTAAACCTTCCAAATTGGCCCAATTCACTTCCATTGTAAGTGCCTCACTGTAACCTCGATTTTTGCTTTTTTTAAGAATGAGTTGAAATAATTTTTTGTGGTAATGAACATTATGCCACAAATGCTGTCGACTGAGTTTAACTTGTATTGAATCCAGAATATTCATTTAAAAGAGGGATGTTGCCAAACAAACCTAATTTACTTGACAAAAAAATTAGGGAACGTGACAAAAGTGCCATAATCTTACAGTTGGTCTAAATTTCCTTTACAGAATAAACTTGATTTAGCATCTCAATTTAAAACAAAGCATCTGAGGTTTCGATCTTAATTAACTATGTAAAGTCAGACTGTCTGTGAAGTAATGTGTCATACCCGGTGCTGATGGCTAGTATCTGCAGCAATCTGGTGCTGGCCACTTTGAGCGCAGTGCTGAGTTGAGATCCTGCAGGCTTGTGAAGTAGTTGCAGGGTCTGTCCAAGGAGAGTTTCTGTCCCACAAAGCTGAGAGAGAACATCCAAGAGGCCATTGGAGATAGCCAATGATACATCCACAGGCTGGTAACGCACACTTAAAGCAAAGACTGTCACCAATAGCAACCTCTGCTGGGCCTCTGGAGATACACACAACATTATGAATACATGTTGAACAGGTAAGAAGTGTTATCACTGTATGAGTATGTGTGTCCAGACACATTACCTATGTGGTGCTTGTTAGCTTGCAGGGCTCTCTCTAATGTGACTGAAAGCTGCTGGTATATCTTATGCACAGCTGTCTGAATTTCCATCTGTAAACTTTTCTTGGCTGCCCTGGCTCCATCCTATAAAGAAAGACAAAGCTGGTTACATAATGATAACATTCAAAAACTTCAAAAAGTATTTTCCTATGGGACATAATTTACCTGGCCATATCAAATAATTTACATGATTTCTTTTTTTAGGAAGATTTAATTGATTAGTGTATAGTATGTAGAATGAATCCTGTAATGTATAGATGGAGAGAATTCTGCTCAAGCCAGTCTGATACATTTTATAAGCCTTAAATGTTCTCCCACATTTTAAAAACCAGGACTGTCAATCTATTGCAATTTTTTACAATGAAATTAATTACATGATGTGCTGATTAATTAATCAAATTAAATAACAAAAATAACAAATAACCAAAAATATTTAATGATTTAATAATTATTAAATAATAATATTTAAATAATTCACATTGGTTGCATTGCGTATCAAACACAGCATTTAAGGTCGCTGTAGAGTTAAATGTAGTTTGAAATGCAGAAAAACACGTCTTAAGACCCCTTTTTGAATGCAAGACCACGTTCTCATCTTGTGCTGTCGCTGGTGTCAAGCAAGCCTGAGTGGGGTTTGTTGTCTGTATAGCTACACACTGCCTATCCAGCTTTGCTTACTGCCCCCTCCTGAACACAGGTGGTACTTCAAGCTTGAATTGCTCCGATGGCACACCGCCCACCATTTGGCAAATCGGACCACTCTTCCGTTCTGCTTCTGCCCGCTTACAGGCAGAAACTGAAACAGGAAACACCCACCCTCAGAAAGATTCAGTGCTGGTCGGACCAATCAGTCTCTATGCTACAAGACTGTTTTGATCACGTGGACTGGGAGATGTTCCGGTCCGCCTCTGATGCCGACATTGAGCTTTACGCTGATTGCGTCACGTGTTTCATCAGAAAGTGCGTAGAGGATGTTGTTCCGTCCAAAACAATACGGACCTACCCGAACCAGAAACCTTAGATTAATAGCGATGTTCACGTGGCACTTAATGTGCAAACCTCCGCTTTTAATTCCGGGAATGCGGTGGAGCATAAACAAGCCAGTTATGCACTCTGCAAAACGCCAGTACAGGGACAAGATTGAAGGACAGTTTAACACCACCAACTCTAGAAGCATGTGGCAGGGAATTAATATCGTCACGGACTTTAAAGGAAATAAAAACTCCGCCGTGAACACCGCTGCCTCTCTCCCGGATGAGCTAAATACTTTTTATGCACGTATCGAGGGAAATAAATGCTCTGACCCCCATCATCAGCAAATGCTTTGAGAGACTAATCAGAGATTACATCTGCTCTGTGCTGCCTCCCTGGACCCACTGCAGTTTGCTTACGGCAACAGCTGCTCCACTGATGATGCCATTGCATCTACAATACACACACTGCTCTCTCCCACCTGGAAAAACGGAACACTTATGTGAGAATGCTGTTTGTAGACTACAGCTCAGCATTCAACACCATAGTGCACTCCAAGCTTGATGAGAAACTCTGGGCTCTGGGCTTAAACAGCTCGCTGTGCAGCTGGATCCTGGACTTCCTGTCAAGCAGATGCCAGGTGGTTAGAATGGGCAGTAACATCTCATCACTGACTCTCAACACTGGAGCCCCGCAGGGCTGTGTTCTCAGCCCACTCCTGTACTCCCTGTACACACATGACTGTGTGGCAACACACAGCTCCAATGCCATCATTAAGTTTGCTGATGATGCGATGGTGGTAGGTCTGATCACTGACAATCAAATGAAACAGCCTACAGAGAGGAGGTGCACACTCTGACACGCTGGTGTCAGGAGCACAACCTCTCCCTCAATGTCAGTAAGACAAAGGAGCTTGTGGTGGACTTCAGGAGAAGAGAAAGAGAACACAGCCCCATCACCATCAATGGAGCACCAGTGGAGAGAGTCAGCAGCTTCAAGTTCCTGGGTGTCCAAATCACTGAGGAACTCACATGGTCTGTCCACACTGAGGCCGTTGTGAAGAAGGCTCATCAGCATCTCTTCTTCCTGAGACGGCTGAGGAAGTTTGGAATGAACAGCCACATCCTCCCACGGTTCTACACCAGTACTGTAGAGAGCATCCTGACTGGCTGCATCACCGCCCACAACCGCAAAGCCCTGCAAAGGGTGGTGCGAACTGCCAGACACATCATCGGAGGTGAGCTTCCCTTCCTCCAGGACATATATACCAGGCGGTGTGTGAAAAAAGCTCGGAGGATCATCAGAGACTCCAGCCACCCGAGCCATGGGCTGTTCTCACTGCTACCATCAGGCAGGCGGTATCGCAGCATCAGGACCCGCACCAGCAGACTTCATGACAGATTCTTCCCCCAAGCAATCAGACTTTTGAACTCTTGATCTCTCACAATCAATATACATCAGCACTGCACTTTATTAATCTTATTATCTCACACTGGACTGTCATAATTATATCTCTCTTAACACACTGGCAACTGACTATCAACCGATGGCCTGAATGTCAATACAACCTACTGTACATTTTATATATACTATATATACTAATTTTTATTGTATAATGTGTATTCTATATTGTGTGTATTGTATAATGTACATTGTATGTTATTATTTGTATATTGTGTTGTGTGTAATTATGTGTATACTAGATTTTAAATTGTGTTGTGTTAATCTGATGTTTATTGTAAATTGGTATATGTCTCATCACTGTCACAACTGCTATGTTGCTTGGAACTGCACCCAAGAATTTCACACACTATTGCACTTGTGTATATGGTTGTGTGACAATAAAAGTGATTTGATTTGATTTGGCAGGAACATTCTATATTATGGTTCGAGGTCATGATTAATTGCATACATTTTTTTAACACATTTTTATTATTATTTAATCAATCATGTTGAATTCATGTGTTAAATTGACAGCCCTACTAAAAACTTCTGCTTATCTTTTTGTCAAGAAGCATAAGCACTGCTAAATGCACTCGTATAGAGAGAGCATAACCTACACAAAAAAAAAGGCCATTTAAAGCTCAACTCAGCTTGACACTAAACCAGTGATGATGGCCAATGTGCAATACTATATTTGTATTGTATTATAGTATACAGACATTGGTGTGGCATAACTTTAAGATTGTAATCAACATTATGCCACCCATTCTGCAGTGCCTCTATTACGTCTAACTGAATTGAAATTATTCAGATTAATTACCTGGTAGTGGTGTAGTTGGACGCTCTCCCCCTTGAACCCCCCATTGCTGAAAGCACCCAGGCCAAAACACCCAGACAGGAACTGTAGTCTGACTGATGTTAGCAGAGAGGCAGAGTGAAAACTAAGGCCTGTTCGTCCAGCTGCACCTCCAGTGCCAGCCTGACTGCTCTTCTCCTCCATCCCAGAAATTAACACCACAATCTGATGAAGGGCCTCCAGACGCAACTACAGAAACAGGTGTGTGAAGACAGATATAATGGGATCTTTAATCATTAAACACACAAATAAAAATGTCAGAGTGCATGGAGATACAGTGGGGGAAATAAGTATTGAAGTATTGAAAAAATATATATTTTTAATGAGGCTATTCACATGAAATTTTCACCAGATATCAGTATTAACTCAAGAAATCCGCAAATGTAAAGAATTCACAACATTAAAGTCCATAAATAAAGTTATGTGTAATAAAGTGGAATGACACAGGAAAAAAGTATTGAACACGCTAAGAAAAAGCAGTTCTCCAAGGCAAGGTAAGGCCAGGAACCAGCTGAAATCCGTAAGTAGTTAGAAAGTAATTATACCTCCTATCCGTGCAAATTAATATCAGCTAGGTTAGTAAATTGATGGTCTATAAAAAGGCTTTTCGTTACCAAGGTGTCACACAAGAAACATCTCATGATGGGTAAAAGCAAAGAGCTCTCCCAAGACCTTCGCAACCCTATTGTTGCGAAACATATTGATGGAATTGGATACAGACGTATTTCAAAACTTCTGAATCTTCCAGTAAGCACCATTGGGGCCATTATCCACAAGTGGAAGCAACATCACTCCGTCATCAACCGGCCACGCAAAGGAGCTCCTCTCAAGATTTCTGACCAGGAAGTCAGAAGAATAGTCAGAAGAGTAGCCCAAGAGCCAAGGACCACTCAGAAAGAGCTCCAGAAACACTTGGAGGCAGCAGGTACCATCGTCACAGAGAAAACAATAGGTAATGCACTGCACCGCCATGGCCTCTATGCATGCTCACCCCACAAGACTCCATTACTAAAGAAAAGGCATGTCGAAGCTCGTGTAGTCTGTGTAGTCTGCACAGACGAGAGCAAAATTGAACTTTTTGGCCATCATACTACACACCATGTTTGGAGAAGAAATGGCACTCACCTGATTTAAATCCAATTGAACATTTGTGGAAAGAGCTAAAGATCAAGGTTTACAACAGGGCCCCTCGGAATCTTCAAGATTTAAAGACAATATGTTTAGAAGAATGGGCCAAAATCACACCTGAATACCACAGCCGATTAATTTCTTCATACAGGAAGCGTCTTTGATTTCAGTTAGTGTGTTCAATACTTTTTTCCTGTGTCATTCCCCACTTTATTACACATAACTTTATTTATGGACTTTATGTTGTGAATTCTTTACATTTGCGGATTTCTTGAGTTAATACTGATATCTGGTGAAAATTTCATGTGAATAGCCTCATTAAAAATATATTTACTGAAAAAAATGTTGACGCGTTCAATACTTATTTCCCCCACTGTATACTGTACTTGAGCGTGAGGGCACATACCTCTGCTCGGCTCTGCTGCTGCTCCATGGCTATAATCATGGCTTGTGGGCTGCTGGAAACACTCTCTTCTGGTTCTTTAAAAGCAGGGGCATTCCCAACATCTCCACTGATGAAGTTCACTATGTTCTCGATAAGTGCATAGAGCTTGAGTGAGTTGCTCAGATCAAGGTCTGACTCTTCACAGGACTGTGGATAGCTGTATAAGCATTCACTGGCCAATCGTCCCCCAAACCAGTCAGCAGAAGAGTCTGGAGAACTGTAAAGAAAGCCTAAAAGACACAAAGAGATTGATCATTAATTGAAGCTAATTGTAAGCAGAGTGAAGTCCTAAGCCAATTGTACCCAATCCTGCTCCTGGAAATCTACCCAGTACTTCCTGCAGAGTTTTTTCAATTCTGCTCTAACACACTTTCCTTTAATGTTCAAGTGCACCCAAAGACCTTAATCAGCTGTTTCAGGTGGGTTTTATTAGAGTCAGAACTAACTTTGCAGGAAAGTGGCTCTCTAGGAGCAGGATTGTGCACCCCTGTCCTATAGACACATTTTTATTTTTTAAATAAACAATTATATCTGAATATGTTGGGAGTTTAAAATTCATTTGAATCCTGTGGAAATCTGCAGATTTCTGTGCCTACACATTCTGTTGTGGGCACGGACATGAGTAATAAGCATTGCTTTAGAGTGTTGGAGATTAGGGGTAGGTAAAAATATAGACTTTCCAATGCATCGATTATCGATAGTGTAGTAGAGTGTAAATATTCAGCAGCAAGATCTTTCACTGCGTGCTGACAGTAAAAGATGTTCCGTCTAATGTGTGTACAAAGACAAGATCCATGTGACCCCTATGTCATTGAATACTGTCTCTTTTATTACCCTTTCTGTCCTTTACAGTCAGTTGTTGATTATATATAAAAAAAACTTTTAATAGTAATTATGCATGAGATAAAGATAATGCTCTTCACAGAAATGTTGGTTTTTGTTACAGAGAGTGTACCGGTTTTTAACACAGGTTCAACAAATCAATTTAAATAGTACAAATTATGCAATTAAACAATAAACATATAACAAAAAATAATATATGACATATAATACTGATTTATTGATTGAATACATGGATTTGGTCAATTTTAAAAAGCCAAAATTTGACCAAAATGATAAAAAAATAAAATAATAATAATAACAATATATATATATATATATATATATATATATATATATATATATATATATATATAATTAGTAAAATTCATATTTTCGTAATGTACCTAGTAAGAAGGTCCCCTGTATAATTAACAGCATTAGCTGTGAGATCATTTCTTTCATATGTAAGCAAAAGGTACATTATAACTGAAATATACCCATATGAATCAAAATCGGATCGAGAGCTTGTGAATCGGAATAGAATCGAATTGGGAAATCTGTATCAATACCCAGCCCTAGTGGGGATCAGACCTGTATTACAGAATTTTGCTATGGCACTTTTTTTCTCCACAATGTAGCATGGGGCTGAATTTTGGCAGACCATGAAGAGGATACAGAGGAAAGACCAATGCGAGAAGGAATCCACTGTCCCCTCTCATTTTACAGCCACATTTGGCAAAGAAGAAGAAAATAGATTGACACACAGGGTTTACATGTGTACTCATACAGACAAACACACATTCTTGCACAGATATGAAGATTAAGAGAGCAGTACAATCCGTTCCATCAGAAGTACGAGAAGGACTGAGAGTGTTGGGGGAGGGGCTTTTACCTCTTTTTTTAGAAGTGAAAGCTAAATCCAGATCCACATTTCTCCTCGCATTCTGAAACAGGTCACATCAACAGGTTACATAACCACAATTTATACAGTCATACAAAGAGTACCTCAGATAAGATGGAGGGAAGTGTGTGGTGGTGGTGCTCACCAGTGAATATCCCTCTTCATCAGACTCTGGCTGAGAGAGATCAGACTCACTCCTGGACTTTGTAAGTCTGTAACTGGGACTGCTCTGGATGGACCGACTCTCAGCTGAAAGGCTCTCGCTCCTAAAAAACACACACACACAAAATGAAAATGAGAAAAAAAATTATAGTTCCTATGAGCTCACATAACACATAATCAAGTAATTAAGAAATATGACCCAATTATAAATGAATATCACTAATGACTGACTAATTCAGTAATGTTTATTTAATGAAATGAAGTATCAGAGTAACCACTGCTTTTAAAATAATTGCATTTGGGTCAGCCTCAAAAAGGTCCTTCAGAATTAGGTCACACACAAGGTATTTGGCATCTGGATAATGTAAATCTGAAAAGTAGGTCAGGCATTCCTAAGGAGGCTGTAGAAGAGAGTGCAGCAAGAACGAGTTCAGCGAGAACTTTAGGCTTCAAAGATAAGGGTTACGATTGTAATAGATATAGTTAAAAATGTTAATTAATGTTAACAGGACTCAATGTGCATCAGGTTAAAAGGTTCAAGGTATGTTTGTACTTGTTTTAACAGCTCACTCTACTTGATGATGCCACGCACCTCGTCATAAACCCGCCTCCGTCCTGGTTGATCCCACCCATCAGTGGCTGCTGATTGATGTGTTGTGTGAGTGGTGTGCTGACAGCCAGCAGGAGCATGGCGCAGCGGTGGATGACGACATTGCATGCAGTGGTGTAAAGATCCTGTCCTTCCTGAGGGGTGGTGCTGCTCCTGCGCTCCAGGGCGGGCTGAGCTGGCTCCTCTTGTACACTCATGCTGCCGGCTCGATCCCGGTCTCTACCTCGCGCAGCTTCCCGTGCTGATAGAAAACATTGAAAGATTTCTGTGTCCGCCAAAACATAAGACACAGAGCGGCCAGGTTAGGAAAGCAGCCAAGAAGCATGCTGTTATAAAGTGTCTAAGGCTGGCTATTACACAATGCCATTATGTCACTGTATATTTTATTCCATAAAGACAGTGAGGTTACTGTTCAACATTTTTATTGGTTTTCTATAGGGTTCCTGTGGCTCAACTGGTAGAACATGGTGCTAGCAACGGCAATATCATAGATTCAATTCCAGGGAACACACAAACTGATAAAAATATATACGCTGAATGCACCGCAAGTCGCTTTGGATAGAAGCATCAGCTAAATGCATAAATGTAAATATAAATGTTTCTTAAAGGAAAAGTTCAAAGTGAAAATTCTTTCATTATTTACTCACCATCATGTTGTTCTAAACCCGTTTGTGGTTATTTTTTCAGTGCAACACAGAATTTATTGAAGAATCTTAAAAGAATAGTTCACCCAAAAATGAAAATTTGCTGATAATTTACTCACCCTCAGGCCATCCAAGATGTATCGGAGTTTATTTCTTCATCAAAACAGAATTTAAGACTTTTAGGATTTCATTTCAGGCCTCCTCCTCTAAACAATGCAAGTGAGGGTTCATGTGACGCCATGCGAGAGGCAGACGTGTGAGACACGAGCTCTGCCAACTTTGCTCGTTTTTTAATTATTTTCATGTTGTGATCCTGTGAGATTTGATACACCCAGTTACATACTTGCTCTTTGAGGTAAACATGGCAAAGAAGTCAAAATCCTTAGACTCTGGAGACATTAAAAGACACTTACGTGTTCATGCTGAGGCCTCTGATGGGACTGCGAGCCGGAGACTCGATTTGGGAAGCGCGTCAGGAGATGAAATTCAGCGTCAACTGTCCATCTCGGTGATGCTGAAAGAAGGTTGTTGCTGACTTGGAGGATCTCGCTGTAACACGTCGATCGATTACGGCGATGGAAACAAAATTCTCTGAGTTGTTTACAAGAGTGACAGAAGTTGAAAAACGAATCGATTATCTTGAGTCATCGGAGAGGGAATTAGCCGCTAATCCGCCCGCGACCAAAGTTGATTTGGAACGTGTTCTTGAAAAGCTTGAAGATCTTGTGAATAGAAGCCGCAGGAATAACATTCGAATTGTTAAAATTCCTGAGCATGAGGAGGGCAGAGATATGGTGAAATTCCTAGAGGAGCTTTTCCCGAGTCTGCTCGACATAACAGGCCACAAGCTGGAAATCGAGCGAGCTCACAGAGTCCTGTCTCGAAGATCTGGTGAGGGAGATAGGCCTCGATCCATTCTGGCCAAATTTCTGAAATCATCCGATAATGATCTCGTGTTGCGCCAGGCGAGGAGTAAAGGGAAGCTTTCTTGGAAGAACCATAATATTTTCTTGTTCCCGTACTTTGCGAATTCGACAAGAGAGAAACGCGATCGGTTCAGGGAATGCAAGAAACTCTTACACCAACAGAAGATCACTTTTGCACTGATGTTCCCAGCCAAACTGAGAACAGAAACGAAGAATGGTCGCAAAGTATTTACATGTCCAAAACAGGCACTTTGATGTTTCTTATATTAGACTGCCTCGCGGTTGAGAAACTCTATTATCTGAGAAAGCTGGGTGCCATTTTTGTTTCTTTTTGCACTGGCTCCGCCTAGCGGCTGGAGTTTGTTTTATGGCATAACTCCAAGAAACTTTTGCATTGACGGAAGATTCCGGCCAGATCGAGAATGGACACTATGGATGACCGCAAAATATCTACATGCTCACATAAAGGACGTCCTTTATAAAGTTGACGGGCTGAGTAAGTTACGGTGTTTTTTTGGGGGGTTTTTTGCACGGCCTCCGAGTTAGTTTGGCTCTTGATCATCCGAGGAACCGGGATGCCGGTTTTATTTTTCGTGCTGGCTCCGCCTAGCGGCTGAAGCTTGTTTTGTGGAATTACACTACTTCGGGACAGTTGTGGTTAAATCTGTTCGTTCTTTGTGCTAATGCCTCCTAGTAGAATGATTACCTCATCTGCTGCACTCATAACAGCCGGCTCACTGAACAACTGTTTGTCTGTCCGAGGAAACTGAACGACTTTATATCAGCTGGAGTTTATTTTGTGGAGGAACACACCTTCGAGACAGTTCTGTGAATGAATCGACATGTTTTTTCTGTTATTCTGCCTATTGGCTGGGGTCTGTTTTACAAAGTATTTTCTGTTATGTAATTTTGCCTCACGAAATTTGTGCAGAAACATCGGACTTGAATAATCTGATGGCAAAGTTGTCGTGGGGGTTCTCGCATGCGTACATGGACTCTTTGAGTTAAGAGGGATTGTCGCCGGTTGGTGCTGTCGTGCGTGGCGTTAATGCACACATTTTTCTTTTTTCTGTTTGTTTTGTTTGGGGGGGAATTTTGGGGTTTGATGGTTGCATTAATGGGGAATGTGGTCTGTGTAATCTTGTTTTTGACACACTCATTTTTTTATTATATCAATATGTCAAATGTTAATATGAATAAGTTGTCTCTCTCCACATGGAATGTGAATGGGTTGGGGCACCCTATAAAAAGAAGGAAGGTTATTTATTTTCTTAAACGTAAGAGATATGATATTGTGTTTCAAGAAACACATCTTTCCCCGCAGGAAGCTGAAAAATTTGGTAAGATATGAGGTGGACATGTTTTCTTTAGTGCTGGCTCAAGTAAGAGCAGGGGAGTCATTACAATGATAAATAAGCATCTACAATTCAAATGTCTCAAACATATTAAAGATAAATTAGGAAGAGTCATTGTTGTTTTAGGAGAAATTCAGGGGCAAATGTTGATTTGGGTTAATATTTACGCACCTAACGTTGATGATCAGGGCTTTTTTATAGATCTTGATGGGATGTTGCAAGCTGCTGGCATCTCTCATGACATAATATTGGGAGGAGACTTTAATCTTTTGATGGACTCAGTCCTTGATTATAGTGAAGCAAAAGTGTGTAAACCCCCTAGAGCAACACTGACGGTTCACAGGATCTGTAAAAATCTTGGTCTTGCAGATATCTGGCAAGTTTTGAACCCATCTGGTAGGGATTATACATTTTTTTCATCAGTTCATAAGATTTACTCTAGAATAGATTTTTTTTTTTATATCTAAGTCCCTCATTTCATCTGTTGTGGATTGCTCAATTGGAAACATTTTAGTCTCAGATCACACCCTGGTGAACTTAGAGATGTTGCCACATACAGAGAAAAAGAAATCATATAGTTGGTGCTTTAATGTATCCCTTTTGCAAAATCCTGATTTCCAACAAATGTTAAAGACTGAAATCAATGTTTATATGGAGACCAACTGGTCCTCAGTATCTTCTGTGGGCGTGGCTTGAGAGGAACTTAAGGCGGTTCTTAAGTGTGCCTCATTCAGTATGCCTCATTCACCAAAAAATCCAAAGCACGAGAACTCGTGGAGTTGGAAGGAAATATTAAAAGTGCAGAGGCAGAGCTGAAGCGCCGAATGTCCTCTGATGATCTCAGAGAATTGACCCAATTGAAATACAGATATAATACTATTTTGTCGCCGAAAGTGGAGTTTTGGTTGTTCAGGGCAAGACAGTCATACTTTGAGTAAGGGGACAAAGCAGGGAAGCTTTTGGCTAGATATATAAAGCAGAGAGGGTCTTTTTCTACCATTCCCTCAGAGAAATCTGCTGGTGGTGAAATTTTTACCTCAGCCATTGATATTAATAATGCCTTTAAAGAATTCTATCTTGATCTCTATAGTTCATCTACTGATGAAGATATTAGAAACTTTGTGGAACCATTAGATCTTCCTAAACTGACGAATGAGCAAAAAAACTCTTCATTCTGAGATAACCCTGGAGGAACTTGACAAGGTAATTTAGTCCTTACCTACAGGCAAGGCTCTGGGGCCAGATGGTTTTGCCGCTGAATTTTTTAGATCTTATGCTACAGAACTGGCTCCACTTTTGTTAGAAGTTTATACTGAATCATTAAAGAATGGAAAGCTTCCACCAACCATGACACAAGCCCAGATCAGTCTGATTCTTAAAAAGGACAAAGATCCAAGAGTGTAAAAGCTACCATCCAATTTCCCTGATCCAGCTAGATGTACAATATTTTGGCTAACCGATTAAGTAAAGTTATGACATCTCCTATACATATAGATCAGGTGGGGTTTATTCAGGGTCGTAGCTCTTCTGATAATATTAGGCGTTTCATCAATATCATGTGGTCAGTGGCGAATGATCAGACTCCGGTCGCTGCCATCTCACTTGATGCCGAAAAGGTGTTTGATATAATAGAATGGGATTATCTTTTTAAGATTTTGGAAATGTATGGGTTCGGGAGTACATTTATTGGTTGGACTAAGTTACTTTATAGACACCCTGTAGCAGCGGTACAAACAAATGGATTAATTTCAGATTATTTTACTCTGGATAGGGGCACCCGTCAGGGTTGCCCTCTTTCCCCAATATTGTTCTGTCTTGCCCTGGAACCATCAGCAGCCACGATAAGAAAAGAGGATGATTTTCCGGGGTGGTGGCGGGAGGCGTGGCACATAAGCTTCTGCTTTATGCAGATTATATTTTATTATTAGTCTCTGACCCTACTAAATCTATGCCTTGCCTCCACAGAATTATTAATTCCTTTTCCAAATTCTCAGGATACAAAGTCAACTGGTCTAAATCCGAAGCTTTGGCTCTGACAGCGTACTGTCCAGTAACGGCCTTCCAGCCCGGCGCCTTCCAGTGGGCCAAACAGGGCATTAAGTATTTAGGCATTTTATTCCCCACAAATTTGTCTGATTTAGTCAGAGTTAATTTTGATCCCTTAATAAAAAGGTTTTCGAGCGATGTAGACAGGTGGGCTTCATTACATTTATCGATGATTGGGAAGGTTAATGTTATTAAAATTAATTGTATTCCAAAATTTAACTACCTGCTACAGTCTCTCCCAGTAGATGTCCCTGTCTCTTATTTCAAGCAATTTGAAAGCATAGCAAAGTCTTTCATTTGGAATGATAAGCGCCCCAGATTACATTTCAATAAGTTACATAGGCCGATTGACAAAGGTGGGCTAGGCTTACCCAGATTTCATTTTATTATTATGCATTCGATCTCAGACATTTGGCTCATTGGTCGCTTCCACCTGAAAGAGCCCCTCCCTGGTTCTGCATTGAACAATAACTTCTTTCCCCATCTTGCCATTGCAATGTCTTTCTACCAAGCTTCCCGGAGAACTAAAGACACATCCCATTATCTCACACATGGAGTTAGTGTGGACAAGTGTTTCCCGCATGCTCAATTCGGACATTTACCTGAACGTTGCCGCAAGTATTTGGTTAAACCCTAAACTGTGTATTAATAAGTCCCCTTTTTGCTGGACAGAATGGATTGAGAAGGGAGTTGCTACGCTGGGTGACCTGTATGAAAATGGAGCATTGAGATCCTTTGAAAATATTACACATTGGTCTGGAATTCCCAGATCTCCATTCTTCAAGTACTTACAGCTGCACCATCTACTTTGTACCATCTTTGGGTGTAGTACACAGCCCCCTAAAGCTGCAGACACTCTTGAGATGGTACTAGCGGTTTTTGGAAAGGGTCACGAGGCTTCAGCGTACTATTCCTGGCTAATTCAGAGTCTAGGGGATGGGGTTTTGACATCTCTCAAGAAGTTATGGGAGAAAGACTTGAATTTAGTACTGGTGGATGAAGAATGGGGTAAGATTTTAAAAAATGCCAAGACTATGTCTAGGGATGCAAGGATGCGCCTCATTCAATTTAAGAACCTCTAGATTGCATAGGCTTGGTCTTAAAGATACACCCACCTGTTGGCGATGCCAATCAGAGGATCAGGACATAGCCCACGTTTGGTATTGTACTAAGATTCAAGAGTTTTGGTCGAGGGTTCAGAGTTATCTCTGTGAGATTCTTAGCACTCAGATTTCATTCTGCCCCAGACTTTGTATTTTGGGTGATGGGGCAGGGGTTAACTTAGCGAACACACACATTAAAAACTGGGTCCTTACCAGTGTGATGATCGGCAGGAAAGTGATCCTTGGGGGATGGAAGTCGGCTGGTGCACCCTCATTTCATGAAAGGTGCACCAAATTGGGCACAGTGAAAAGATGTCGCATAGGCGGCTGGCAGCTTGGGTGCCTTTGAGAAGAAGTGGGGCACTTATTTGGCCTTCTTGGAGGGTGCCAGGGAGGAACAGTGGAGAGGGACAGTTTAAATGGTGTGTATGTAATTAATTGATTTGTGGAACTCTTTTTTTTTTGTAATTTTTTATGTCTGAGTATTTTTTTGGACTGTCTGCTTGTATGTGTGTCTGTTATTATTCGGTGTCTGACCACTGGGATGTGTGTTGGGTGGGTGGGGGAAGGTGGGAGGGAGCGGGGTATATTTTGTTGAAAACTGATTCCGTGTTTTCATGTGCTGTTTATGTTGATTTGAGTGTGGAATCAATAAAAATTGTTAATGACAAAAAAAAACAAAAAAAACAATGCAAGTGAATGTATTCCATTTTTTGACGGTCCAAAATGCATATTTAGGGTGCATCAAAATAATCCACACGACTCCAGTCGACAAATAAATTTCTTCTGAACACAAACGATTGATTATTTTTTAGAAACAAAACAATACTTATATACTTTTTAACTACAAATGTTCACTTCAATACATCTCTGTGAAGTGCACTCATGTGAGGGATGACGTAAGCTCGTTGGTAAAGTCACGCATCACGTGGAGGAGGCAGGAAGCATGTCATTGTTTACAAGAGAAACTTGCACAGACCGCCGTTCACAAACCAAAACAGTCCAAAACAATATAAAATAATAATAAAAAATAAAAAAAATAATTTCCAAATAATAATAATAAAGAAAACATTACTGCAGTAAATAACCATCCTTTATTTTGAAGCAATGCCATTGCGTTATCTACTTGTGCTTTTTCTTTAGCAGAAATACATAGGCTATATGACTGTGAGGAATTCAAGCCACACAAGTTGTAGTTAGGTGAAACCGAGCGAGAGCATTTACTGAGATTTACAGGGTTAACACAGTGAGACAGTGAAGTGGCGTGAAGGTGTTATTTATGCAAGCAGTGATAAGCGAGTGAATTGAGTGCAGGTGCGGTGAATTAGAAATCAGCTGATGAGAAGCAGAGCGCTGAGGGAGGTTCAGAGCCCTAGGGAGGCGTGACAATGACAAAGTTTTCACACACACCTGAGTTCGCTGGAAAAACAGCACGGGCACAGCCGATGGATACATATATCAACCCTTTGTTTCTTTCGATGGTCTAAAATCCTCAGGGGTAAAATGTTCACTGCACACCCTCCAATAGTTGAGAGAATGTAGGGGTGTACTGATATCCAGGTTCATCGCGATAAGCCAGAGCTTCAATCGCTCATGATCATGTATAGGCAATCGATGAAAAGTTCATATTTTGCCCGGCATGCATTTTCTTTAGGGTTTCTGAAGTTTGAAGCATCCAGTATACACACGCCAAACGACCATTTTGAACAATACAAATCTACAGCAAAGACAATTAAACTTTTGTACAACGCTGCTCCTCTTGTAAACAATGACACGCCTCCTCCTCCAGTTCTTACGTCATCCCTCTCATGAGCGCACGTCACAGAGATGTACAGAAGCGTTCATTTGTAGTTAAAAAGTATATAAGTATTGTTTTGTTTCTAAAAATAATCAATCGTTTGGGTTCAGAAGAACTTTATTTGTCGACTGGATTATTTTGATGCACCCTAAATATGCATTTTGGACTGTCAAAAGATGGAGGACATTCACTTGCATTATTTAAAGAGGAGGCCTGAAATGAAATCCTAAAAATCTTAAATTCTGTTTTGATGAAGAAAGAAACTCAGATACATTTTGGATGGCCTGAGGGTGAGTAAATTATAAGCATATTTTCATTTTTTTATGAAAACTCAGTTTTTTTCAATACAACACTTCATAGTGATGACATTGTTTTGAAAAGAGATACATAAAGATTCTCCAAAAACTTAGTATCCCAGTTTTGAATGACATGAGGGTGATTTCAATTTCTGGTGAACTATTCCTATATGTATATATTATGTACTGTAACACAGCACAGTGCATTTGCCCTGTGTAATGTTCAATCAATAACATTTATACAATTAAAAATCTATACGATCTCTGATCTGGGATGGGAAACAGTCAAGGTATAAAGTGTGTGTGTATGTGTGTGACAACTCCACCCAATGCCACCCAAAGCATCAGCCAATCTCAGCACACACACATGCCCTTCAGACATGCGTCAAAACTCACTTCCAGCAGTCATGACCTCATGCTCTCTCTCCTCCTCATCATCTTCCTGCTCCTGGTGTCCTTCCTCTCTTTCTCTCTCTCTGCCTCTTTCTTCCATTTCGGCCTCCTCGTCTATGGTTCGGGTGAATGAGTGCTCCTGAGGGTCCATCTCCACCGAGTCCACATTATCAGAAATCTGAACGTTGCAGACATCAATGAGAAATGACATTACGCTCATGTGATGACGTGTGAGAAGGAGAGCATCTGTGTATCTGTAAGTGAAGTTGTACCCTGCGTTCTCGGGATGACGAACGTGTCTGGATGAGCTCCATGTTCTTGCAAGCCAGGAGGCGATTCCGCACCTTAGAAACACTGCGATACACCTCTGCCAACAGCTTACATGGCTGATATCTGCAGGGAGAGAGAAAATGTGTGATAAATGTTTCAGTAGTGTCCACAGCTTGTACCAATTTCTATAGTGATGTTGGGTTCAAGGTCATACCTCCCCTCTCCACATGCCTGTCCCAGCAGCCCTGTGTGTTTCAGCAGTACAGCAAGTACGAAACGTGACACTGTGTCTAACAGAGCCTCGTTAGGCAGCGACGCACTGTCCCAATCTGTCCCAAAGGCACACACACAAGACTAAAAATCAAAGCTGTTGGCTTGAACAATTCCTAACAAATGCAAGTTGAGATAAGAGTCAACTGCCATTAATTGTGCTGTAACCTCAAGGTAGTAAATGTAGAAAAACATTGTGCCCTATTGCAGGGATCTGAGTTCAAATATGATGTATGATCCATGCTGTAGTAGGTTCAGGACAAATATAAGAAACACAACTGAACTTCTTAAACAGCAATAGCAACTGAACTTATTATTCTTTAGGACAGTGTTTCCCAACCATTTTTCCCTTAAGTACCCTCACAGCACCATCAGTAAGGCTCAAGTACCCCTTCATCAACAAGATGTGTACTAAAGGCTAAATATTATTTATATGTACTGTGTGTGTGTGTGTATATATATATATATATATATATATATATATATATATATATATATATATATATATATATACACACACACACTGTATACAGTATATATCACACACACACACACACACACACACAAACACACACGTGCAGTACATATTAGCTAAATGGTTCTTTATTGTTGTTTTTGATCAACCAACTGACTGTAAAGAACAGAAAGGATATTAAACGAGACATTATCAATGACAAATGGATTCCGTGGATCTCAACTTTAGACATGGAATAAATCAAACCAAACTCAACACGCAGTGAACGGATCTCTGTTCTTTACTTCGCATATTAAAAGATCAATCTTGGGATGTTAAGAATGGATTTCGAGATCGTTCAAATAAAAATTGCGATTAATGAGAAAATCTAAAAATGCATAACCCCTGGTTGGTAATCACTGCTTTAGGAGATAAAAAGCGAGTATGAGTGTGTCATACCCTTACTGATGGCATAGTCCTGCATGTTTGTCCACAGGCTGTGTGTGGGCTCTTTAGTTGATCCAAGGGCCAAATCCACAAGCACACTCATGTCAGCATGCAACTGACAGTCAAAGGGTCTTTGCTCCTCGTTCCCACACAGAGCCACTTCCAGCAAAGAGCTGATACAAGTATCTGAAACATGAACATACTAATTTCAGCTTTAATATCTGATCAGAGACCAGCTAACCCTGTGATCTAGGAGTTTTGCAGGAATAAAAAAGTATGTGTATACCAAGCTGGGGTATGTCAGTCTCTAAGCCATTACTGAAGAGTGGTGTTTTCAGCCAGTGAGCAGTGTGCTGTTCTTCTGGTGAGGGTGGGGCTCCCTGCAGCATTCCCCCAAGACAGCGTCCCACCAGCAGGGCTACGGTGCGCTCCAGATCCACCAACCACACCCAGCACTGTGCTAGTCCTGACACACACATTGGATCAACCAGTTCTGGGGTGCCTACAGGAAGACAGGGAAAGAAAAAGGTTCTCAGTAAATTATGTGAGTGAAATCAAAATAATACTAATTTATGTCAATTTCAACAATCAAACCTACAAGTGGTTCAGGCAGAAAATACAAATAGAATCGAGTAATTAGGTAGTCATTTAGCCGCCGTTTTATCCAAAGTTACTTACAGTGCAAGTGTGTTTCTAAAGGACACAATGATGAAACTGGTGAATTGTCCCTTCGAATGGGGTTCAAACTTAAAATCTTTGGGTTACTACCCAAGATCTTTAACCGCTACACAACAGATCATATTTGATCATTTCAGAACAACACTGCAACAAGGACCAGATCATGGTACCATGATGCCCTAGGCAAACTTAGGCACACTTCGACCTTTTGGAGTTTTTGCTGTAATATTTTGAGAATTTAAATAGTATTCAAATAAGTAGTAATTCGTCGAGGGGCCCAGTGGCCCTACTGGTCAATTCGCACTGGATGTGCCAAGGGCCTGGTACAGTCTTGGTTTACGCTGCTTGAGGCTTTGGAAGCCCAATGGCAGTCCAAGGCCCCAGTTCCTAATCCCACCCTGACTGCAGAGCAAATTCTTGTACATTTCAAAACACAGGTAAAACTGATATGAAAATCAAACCGAAAATGTTAAAGTGAATAAAGTCTGACCATGTAGAGGCCACTGTAACTCCTGTTCTTCTAGAGGTGCAGCAGCAGGAAGGAGTCTGTTGAGACGGTCCAGAGGGGGCAGCATGTCTAACAGGTAACTGAGCAGTGGCCGTGCCACCCATACAGGCAACAAAAGCAGGGACGTCACAATCTGACACAACATACTGCCTGCTGCAGACATGTAGATCACATCTACCACATCCACGAACAGAGATTCATAGAGAGAATATTAGAGATATATTTTACATATATGTTAATTCCAAATGAGTTTAAGTACCGTGTATATATTCTTATACCTTGTAGCTTCTCACGCACACTGCCATTTCCGGAGCTTTCTCTCAGAAGAGTTGCAGAGCGATTATAGATATCTGTGGCATAAGGCAGCAATAACTGCAAGTGCTTATGAAGAAGAGCCACACTACTGGAGCCCTGACAAACACAGACACACACATACAGAAGAAAATTATTCTGGCAGAACATTCCAAGACAGTGCATCTGATTTGTGTACAGATATGCATGTTGTATGTACCTCTGTAACGCAGTTGATATGGCAATAGGCCAGTAGTTGCTTCTGTAAAGAGCAAAGTAGTTCATGAAGGTGAGCTGGCTGGCTACTATCAGAGGATGATGTTCCCTGCAAGATTTTATCACTGTTCTTCTCCAGCTCTCCAAACGCCTGGTCCTGTGAGGTTCACAAACACACACGCACATGAAAACAGGCTATTGTTTAAGACTATAGGAAAGCGCAGTTGGAACCCTGTGGAGTCAACCAGTAGTATATATATGAGGCGTGTGTTGATATATATACTGTATTGTAAACACCAATTACCTAGATGCAAGTAAAATGACCAGATATCAAAAAGCCTACAAATCCAAATCAGAACCACATATGAAAGTGGCCCAAATTAGATGCGAAAAAATCTTATATGCGTTTTTAACCCATGAAACAAGATCTGATCTGTGCCAGATTTCAGTTAAAAAAAACAACAAAAAAAACACATAGGAGTTGGTTGACAGTGTAAAGGCAGCCTCGAGATCTTGATCTGCCGAGGACTGACCGTGTAAAAGCCTAGGTTCCTTAGTAGAGTTTTCATGAGGATCTCTGCCAAATGTGTGTCAGGATGTGAATCAGGGTGTGTGCCAGGTATGTGCGTTGAGTCAGAGGGTTGACTGGGAGGTTCAGAGGCATCTGGAGGAGAGCTGTAGCCTAACAGAGATGCCACATGGGTGTGATCCTGCAGGCTGGTGAGAATTATGTCCAACTGCATCCTCTGTGACAGAAAACACACACACATTCACATGAGCATGACTGACAGATGCTTATGCAAGTTAACTTTGACCATCTGTTCCTTACAAACAGGCGCACACACACATACCTGTCCTTTGGAAAGGCTCTCCCAGCGGTCTGGTCCTTGAGGAAGGAGCGAATGCAGTAGTTCCATTCTCTCTCTTAGAGGAGGCAGCAGCATTGTCGCTCCCACTGACAGAGTCTCAATGACGGCCTACAGAACAGACATAACTTTATTAAATTAAAGAAAATGCGGGTCATCAAATGCATCACACAAACACATCCAAGCACGCTACCACAAATATAGACCTCCTGGATTTCATCCGGCACTGACGCATCCATCAGTCTGAAGAGCAAATTGCGGAGTGGCCGTGCTTGACGTCCCAAGATACTGGTAGCCACGCCCCCTGCAAGCGCTAGAGCCAGATGATTGGACAAGAGCCTTAGGCACAGTTTCAAGAAGTTATGATGCTCCCTGTTAAACCAAAATCAAATTTACAATCTGAACTTCAGGATGCAAGAAAACACACTCAATATTCACACTTAATATCTTCTCTATGTTTTTTTTAAATGTAGAGTAATGGAATATTGTGGGGTTAATAAAAGTTAAGCTCAGTAGACAGCATTTGTGGCATAATATTGATTACCTCAAAAATGTATTTTTGACTCGTCCTTTTCTTAAAAAAAAAAAAAAAAAAAGCAATTAGTTTTAGTTGAAATTAGTTTTTTGTGGTAATCAACATGATGCCACAAATGCTGTCGATTGAGCTTAACTTGTATTGAACCCGGAAAATTCAAATAAATTCAAATAAAATTGGAGTTGGCTTCTAGTATGCCATCTATATGTTAGTGTACTCCTAAAAGTAAACTAAATTAAATTTCAGCAGATATCTGCATATTTAAGTCTTCCTCATCCTGGAAAATTGACCAAAAATACAAATGACTCCCACTGCACTCATGGGTGTATACAAACTTTTTGTCCAATTAAATACTCTCTAGAATGAGAAATTTTCCCTCCCACTAAACCACCTGCCTCTGATATGTTCATGGCTGTGATGTAAACTAAAGGCTATTGGCTATTTAAAAAAAAAAAAAAAAAAAAAAAAAAAGAGACAAACTCTTCAGTATGTCCCATCCTGACTTCCTGTTGTAGGAAAAACATCAACATAGGAGAAACCGTGCTTGTCAAGACATTTCATGGGGACCAGTGGGACTCAACGAAATCTCATTAGCAGCAGGGATTCTTCAATGATATTCTATCCAAAATAAGGGTCTAAACATAAGGGACCAAACTCCACTAATCTATGGTAGTGGGAGAATACACACTTGGAGGATGGAAAAGGCAGTGGTGGGATTTCGTTGTTGATGCCATCACAATATCGTTCCAGAAATGAGCGGAGGTGAGAGAAAGTGCTTTCTTCTAGGTCCACACAGTACGGCCTGTGCCATGCCACCACCTGCCTGTTTACACACACACACACACACACACACACACACAATTAATGGCTTAGATCTATAGAAATCAGACATTTTGAAAATAAAGTAACTAAAGGTCAAGAAAGGAAAAAGAGAGGAAGACACCCAAAGAACAGAACTTCTTGCCATAAGAATGCACAAACTAAAACGTTACTTGAAGAGCAATACATACACATTTATAGAATAGAATTTAAATGTGATTTATTTTGGTACTGAATGAATGATTGGACAAAATAAACATTTTCTTTTTAAAAGACTTTTGGCAGCAATTCCACTCATACTGGGGTTCAAAGGTTTTGCCAACCTGTCTCTAGGTAGAGCAGTCCATGCCAGGCTGTGGGAGGTGCCAGCAGAGATCTGCTGTATGGCCACTCCATCTAAACCAATCACCTTCTTGGGTTTGGTGATGGGGCCGGTGGAATTCCCTTGACCGCACTGGCCCATGGAGTTATTGCCCCAGGCATACACTTCATTGTCTTCAACAAACACATCCACATGAAAAAAAAACACTCTGATCAAATCCACAGTACATCAGAACAGTTTTAAACAGTTTTATAAAAAAGCACATTATTTCAGGCTTATGCATTTTGTGGTGCAGATGTGTGAAGCAGTCTGGCCTGAGCTGACAATCTGACCCCTCCATTTTGTGAAATGCACATGTTTGGTTTAAGCAAACAGCATCAAATTGTTTCTTACATCACATGTGAGGGCCCCTTGCTTCACCTTATCTGAGTCTCTATGAGTCAGCACATACCCTGCTACTAATGCTAACCCCTCTCTCTCTCGCCACTATCTCAAACTACAGTACAAACAACCCTTACAGTACAGCTCCAAGAAGTAAATTCAAAAACCCAACAACAGCAACCTATCACCAGCCATTGATCCTTCAATTTACAATAGAAAATAATGTATATTTCTATATGGAACAGACTGAAAGTGAAAACTGGATAATGATCCAAGGGAAATTTGAGGAGGAACATAAATGTAACTATATACTTTTATCATACTGCATTTATTATTTGTTATAACATGAAATACAATAAAGTATGTGCAGGAATGATTTGATGCAAGATCATTTACCACCTCATGTTGTTTCAAACCCATATGGATATCTTTTTCCGTGTTACACAAAAGAAGAAGTTAGGCAAAAGACTTATGCTACGTCCACATTTATCCGGATACATTTGAAAACGGTGTTTTCACTTTCGAAAAGAGTTTTCAAAAAGTTGCTCCTCCACACTAAAACATATGAAAACTCAGATTACCTTACTGCGCATGTAAAAAAAAATTTTAAAATATCGCCATTCCATGCACGGTCTGAAACGCAATTGTCCTCATGTTTCTTCGCCGGACAACAATTCAAAGTAAACTTCCAATGGCCTTTGAAGAAATGCAATGTGAAAGTTGTACAAAGTGACATTTATCTTTAACAACACTGTCAAAGTGGGTAGCAGGCATGACAACGCCGCTACAACATGGCTGCCATTTTGATTGTTTTGGGTTGAATGGATCACATGACTGCCTCGCACGACAACAAATAAGTCATCGTTTTCAGATATCTCCATTTTCCCTGTCAACACTATGATGAAAAGATGGCATTTTCACATTTATTCCTTTAGACAAAGCGTTTTCAAAAAGCTCAGTTTTCACTGTCAAAAATGCCATCTCAGTATGGACGGAAGGGCAAAACGTAGAGAAAAAGTGGACGTGGCCTTAGTCACAATTTACTTTCACTGCACCTTTTTTCTATACAATGAAAGCGAATGGTGACGGAGGTTGTCATTCCCTAACCTCTTAGTTTGTGTTCCATGCAAAAAATAAAGTAATACAGGTTTGGAATGACATAAGGGGAAGTAAATGATGACAGAATTTTAGATAGAGTTCTATCTTTCAATTCAAGTAAAGTTTGGTACCATCTTACCATGTGATAAAGCAAGGCAGTGGCTGTCTCCAATGGAGATGTCCACTACTCTGGTTGTAGCGAGCTCCTCAATCAGTTTTGGTCTTAGAGCCGTGGCCTCTGACGAACCACATCCAAGACATGCACCACAGCCCCAAGCATATACCTACACAATAAATACATAAACCAGGAATTAAATACACTGAACTACGACATCAAACTGCAAAGTGAGATTTTGTACGAGGTAGATTTCAATAATCAGTTTCATGACATACCTGACCAGTAGAGGTGAGGGCCAGGGATGACTGGCTGCCAGCACATACTTTGCGAATAAACATTCCCTGAAGTGCCTCCACCACCTTAGGTTTATACACGCGATTAGTGTCTCCATGACCCAGTTTACCTGGAGAGAAGCATCAACAAAGGATGATGAGTGGTTTACCTGAACATTCCATCACCCCATACATAAGCAACTCTACATACAATATTCACTATATGTGGATAAAACAGAGTAGATAACATTAGCACACCTAGTGACACAACGAACAGCACATCAGCCCCATACAATTGTTTCCTCTGTAACACTAGTGTCAACTCACCATTGTCTCCACCTCCAAAAGACCAGACAGTACGTCCATCTTTAGACAGGGCAATGGTGTGGGAGCTTCCACAGGACACCTCACCCACATTACTGATGTCTTTAACAAGTGTGGGAATATTCCTACTGTTACTGTCACCATGACCTACATAAAGTGTAGACAAACAAAAGCACTGACCCACAAACACAATACAAAGAAATATATATAATCATTTAGCTGGCAGATACAGCGTTCCTACTAATTTTCACAGATCCATTTCCATGACTTACCCAGTTGCTCACGATCACTGGATTTTTAAAATCATTTTATAGAAATTGCACCCAGAAAGAGCAATTTTGATTTTTCCAGCTTTACCATGGATATGGGAACCCTATAGATATGTAGTGTATATAGGGCTGGGTATTGATACAGATTTCCCGATTCGATTCCGATTCACAAGCTCTCAATTCGATTCCGATTTCTATTTGATTCAATATCGATTCATATGGGTATATTTCAGTTATAATGTCCCTTTTGCTTACATATGAAAGAAATTATCTCCCAGCTAATGCTAGTAATTATACAGTGGACCTTCTAAATAGGTACATTACGAAAATATTAATTTTACTATTTATATTTTATTAGCTTTTTAAAAATTAACAAATTCATGTATTCAATCAATAAATATGATATTATATTGCAAATATTATTTTGTTACATATTTACTGTTTAATTACATAATTTGTACGATTTACAGGTATTTACATTGATTTGTTGAACACGTGTTAAAAACCAGCACTGTCTCTTTAAGAAAGCCAGCATTTCTGTAAAAAGTGCCTGTAAGGCTTTATCTCATCTGTCCTATGCGTGATTAGATTAAAACGTTTCTTTTTTTTATTTTTTTTTATCAACTACTGAATTTAAACAACAAAAAGGGTATTAAAAAGAGACAAACAAAGATCACGTTGCATTGGAAAATCTATATGTTTACCCACCCCTAGTGTGTACGTGATAAATATAGCAGAAATATAAACAGTTAGAATATACCTAATCTTCCAAAGTCCCCCTCTCCCCATGTATAGAGCTCTCCATCTTCACTGACTGCAGCACTGTGTCTATAGCCCGCTGACACACAAACCACCACCTAAAAACAAACAAACACACACAAGCAATCCAAGATATTAATCATTTAAACTCACAGATATGTTCTGAGAGCCTGAAATTTTCAAGTGATGCATAACTATATAAGCCAAGTACCTTTCCTTGCAGAGGGCCCTGTATTAGTTTGGGGTATTTCTGGGTTGAGCTGTTGCCGTGACCCAACTTGCCATAGTCTCCGTCACCCCAGCTGAACACCTCACCCTCACTGGTGAAGGCCAACGTGTGGCCATCTGAGCCTTTGGATGATGAAACTTTCTTAATGGCACGGTGAGGTTCAAACGTCAGCTTCTTAAGAGTGGACTGGTTATTGGAGTCACCCAGTCCCAGGCGGCCATAGCTACCCTTCCCACACGCTCGGACTGAACCATCAGAGGAGATGACAAAAGTGCAATACTGGCCAGCTTCAATCTGAAAAATTGAAGATTTGGTCAGTAAAACATACCTGCTAGAAGAGAAAAATTGTGGGAACAGAGGAGAATACTTACAACACTATGAATGGTTAATATGAGGATGCTTTGTACCGTTTGTGCATCGCTGAAGCTGGGAGCTAGTTTTGGTTGTAGGATTTTCTCTTGAGTGCCCTCTACAAGCTGGTGGCTGCTGTTGCTGCCCCACACATACACCTCACAGGTCTCAGATACCATAGCTGCCTCGCCTGCCTGGATGCTGTCTGGACTCGCACAGGTTCTTGAGTAGTCTGAAGCCATGCGACACACCTATAACATTATGAAATCAATACTTTGGTATATGAGAAAGGGCACGTTTATTGCAAAGCTTTGGCACTTTAACACGATCCACCCATTCGCATGTGATAACATATTTAGCCCTTAAAAAGCAGTGGCATGTTGACTACACTGAACTACATAAATACATTTTCACAATAGTTTAGACCACAGTTTTTGTGTTACCTCCTCAAACAGACAAAGTGCAGCCTCATACAGGGAACAAAGGCCATCATGTGTGTGGGTCGGCTCTCTCAACTGGCTCCGATCGGCAGATGAACCCTACAACACCAGACATCCAAAACACAAGCTAACACACCTCTTGCTAGAAACAATACCATCTCTCCACTCAAACATCCCGTAATTGCAAATCCAGAATTTTTTTTTTATGTAGCATGTAACCAGGGCGAGAATGAATGTAACTAGGGTTTAATTAGCATTAACAATGGTGTCATGACAAGATTGTTGTGTTTTAGTGATTAGGTACCAGTGAATGTCTCATCTGCATTAGAATGTTCATGAAGCAGTCATATCCCATCAGTCCCTCTTGGCTCTGTGTATCCTGGCTGGGCTCAAGGCTGCTGACAACAGCCGACGCAGCCAGTGCCATTTCCACCCATTCCAGCAGATAGCGCAGTGATCCCCTTTGTGCTGCCAACCCCAGAAGCAACTCACATGCCAGCCTTCTCCCCACCACATCCGCCCCTGAATTCCGCATGGTCACTCCTTTCAAAAACGTGGTCACTTGGGCCAAGCAGTCCAAGCCCATTGGTGGAATCTTGCTCTCATTGGCCAGTGATAGCGGTGGAAGGGAGCCCACCACTTCGATGGCTGTAGTGATGACATCATTGCAGAGGTTGATTCCTGGCCCTGCCGGAGGAAGAGTCCAGCTCTGTCTGAGCAGAGCGAACAGCAAGCTAAGACCTGTCCGCACGCCCATCTCAATAAGAGCATCTGTACTAGAGCGAGGTCGCTCACTAACTGCTTGCAAATCAGCAGAACCCAGAGTGTTCTCAGTTGAGTGCTGCTGCTGCTTGACCTTGCCCTTGTCATGGTATTTGTTGGAAAGTGCATAAAAAACCCGCTGCAGGACCAACAGGCGTTTGCGCAAGGCAGATGCGAAGGGTGAGTCCGAGCAGACCGTCTTGGCCAGAGCCAGCTGACTGGCCAGCAACGCGTCCAGATAATGCTCCTGTTCATCGCTGGACAGACAATCCCGCTCGAAATCCGGCAGCTGCGGGCCCTTCAGACAGAGAACCTGCTGAGGGAGAAGAACCACCTCCTTGTTGGCCAGCAGCTTGCCGTACAGCAGAGCGACTCCTTCGCGCGTGGAGATGGACTCGCTATCCTCAGCAATCCAGGAGCTGTTGAGGTGCTCCAGCCATTTTAGTTTTACTGGCGGTATCATCACAGCCATGGTGCAATTTACATCCACAATGTCACATCTGAGAGATAAACAGGTACAGTAAATCAACTGAGCCGTGAACTGTCTCACACACATTACCAGATAAACCTGTTTTCCTTACTCAGTAAATAATGCAAAAATCAATGCATCTGTTTAAAGTAGACATTAAAAATGTCAAGAAAACTACTAGTCTAGACATTTTGGTACAATCATAAACAAAGATTTACAATCCAAAGTGGCGAGTAAACATGCATTAAATGAAATGGAAACAGCAGCTGTCAACTCAGCACTAACCTAGCTAGAGTTCTTCAGGTCTAGAAGAGCCTATGATGACACATACTTGTCAACTTGCCAAAGTAACTATCGAAATTACAGGCTTTGGATATTTAGCACGAGGGTATACATCTAGGTCTTGAATCATCGCATTGATTGTTAACTTATTTATTGATTCAGCAAACTTTCATAAGTAGGTCGACTTTAGAATTTTGTAGGTCTGATTTTGCTCATCATATACCATTGTTTGTTTAATCATATAAGAGACTAGGCCAAAAAGTATGGCACTAGTGCAATAGGCAAATGTCGTCTAATGCTTGCATGGTATATCCCTGATAATTTTCTACCGTTTTTTAATTAAAACAATCCAGCCTACAGCTCTTTAATCTTTTTAAAAACATTTCACATGACTCTATGATAACATGCGCTAAATCCAATATTTCGAAATCATATGTCTGCTAGTTCCTATCTGTTTCAAAGAGTATATGAGCATAAGTTTTATACTATATACAGCAGTAATTATTCTTATTAGGAAGATGGGTCTATACTGCTGGTAGTGTAGCAACCTCATCTACTTTTCAGATTGTCAAAAGAATACAACACCAGTTCTATAAGTTCATACTGCCAGTTATCTTATAATATCCAACTTGACTTTGACTTGAGGTTGTCAATTAATGTACTTTAGCAGCAAATCTATTTAGCCTCTCGGTTCTAGAAATTACATATCTTTCCAACTAGCCTGTATGGCAGGTGAAATCACTGTGACGTTTTCAGCTAACTGTTTAAGGGTCACTGGTTTCCAATGATTACTAGAGCCAGTTTAGCCAATCTTGGTTTGCTTAATCATCTGGCTAAACCATCCTTTCACATAGCTGACTGACGGCAAACCTTCCGTAAACTGTACTTTCTCCTGAGCCCCGTTATAAAAGACGAGAATACATGTTATTTGTGTTCAAAACGAGGATATTTTGTGCATACTTTAGTAAACAGTTAAGTGTTCACGTCTATAAGTTATAGACGTTAGCATGTTAGCATGAGTGAAGCTAACAAACCGGTAGAAGCCAGTAAGCTAAGCTAATTCAGTGTGTTTTTCACTACCATCGCATTTCATGTCGTGTCACTACATTAAATTATATGTATGTATGTATGTATGTATATGTGTATTTGTATATGTATAGCATGAGTAGCTTGTCGCAATAGCCCGGCTGTGCAGCTGCTTGTGTGTAGTTGCCAGTCTCTGATCAATCTCCTCCGCCTATGTACATGAGTCAGCTGCTGATATTTCACAGCAATATCATGCAATATCGTCCTTATTTCACAGTAAAATCAATCTAAGCATGCAGTTGGCACATATAACATTACAGTCACTGAAATGCAAGCTCAGAATATTAAACACAATGTCACATTTGAAATGGTTTGAGCATGTCGCTGTTGTGTTAATAAAGAACTGAAAGGTGAGGCTGAAGCTTACCATAAACTGCCAAAGGCCAATTCGGTGCATAAGCGAAAGATGCGTTCATGGTGATTAACGATCTCTCTGCACCTGCATGTAACAGTGCATTGAAAATGCTGGTAACCGCCGGACTGAGGATCTCGTAAGGCAGAATAATTGGTAGTGAGGAGGGCAGTGAGTGCTCGTACTCGTGCTCCGTGTTCAGTCCCTCCCTACCATTCATTACACACGCTCCACAGAACAACAGCGCTCACGAGCCTGAGCGACGTACAGTGTAAAACCATATCTGTCTGATGTATAAAATATAGATTATTCTTTATTTGAACATTTTTCATATGCAATATTTTATTTATACATTTACGCAAAATTAAGTATCACCACTGAGTTTTTCAATGAATTAAAGATAATTTGAATTTACTTGTTTAAAAAAAAAAAAAAAAAAAAAAAAAAAAAACCATTATGCAGACCACTTGGCTTTTTTGAAGGATGTGCATTATGGTTTAAAAACAAGAGAGATTATTTATTTGTACTGCACACATACAGCAGATAAGCACTTTCCAGAGTTATCTTAGCCCACACAGCAGTGTACACATATACAGCACACACACACACACACACACACACACACACACACACACACACACACACACACACACACACACACACACACACACAAAACTAAAAAACTAACAAGCAAACAGATACTGGGGTTGTGAGATCAAGAAAGTATAAAAAAGATATTTAAAAAAATTATCTTATGAATTAATTAGAATAAGCTATGCATAAATTAATTTTAGGGGTTATTCTTAGTGTGTCTACAGTAAAGAAACTTTACTGTATTCTTAAACTTTAGCTAAAATGCAGCTCTGTTTGTCTTTTAATTTCATTTGAACATTCAATCATCCTTGACCTGTCTAACCTTTCTAAGCGACAGTAGCCAAACACCATTGGGTCACTGCCCTTACTGTTAACTAACAACAGAAAAGGGTCCTGAGACCTTGTGACACTTATTAGAAAAAGGGATCAAGTGCCACTAGGAAAACATTATTATAAAATTGAGAGGTAAATACTGCCCCTGTAGGACAAAAATGATAATACAGAAACAAGGGTTTTACTATTAAATTGTGGTATGCTGTATAGCAGAGTGGGGACTGGGAAACACAAAATCACTGACATTGTTGCAACATTCTGGCATGTGTTGATGTCTGTGGATTATTGTACTTTTTTGTAAACAAATTTTCTTGGAGTTGAAAACTTAAAACTTGTCTCCAAGGGTTCTGCCTACTCTGCAGCAGCAACAAAAGCTCTGTTTTTCTCAAGAGGCAAAACAAGCCAAATCAGTGTGACAAAGTCACAACCCAGGCAGTGCTGGTTTAACCTTACAGTTGACCTTACACAATCTGGTTATGTGTTATATCTGTATGACAACATGTGACAATGCAATTGAAGATACATATTGGGGAGAAAAGTCAAAGATACATAAATTATGTTTAAATTAAATTAAAGAAGCACAATACTCCATGAAACCACTTTTTTTTTTCCCTAGGAGAAATAAGAATTATAGTTTTTATTAAAGTGTATACCCTACAATGTATTCAAAGGAAGCTTTCAAGAAATGTCATCAAAGTATGAACAGATGAATACAATGTAACATACTAAAAAATTACAACATCAAAATTGTTTTTGATATGATGAAGTTGTTGAAATGAAATAAAGTCAGCATTGAGCTATGTCTGTGTCAAAATGATCCTGCCCAGTTTCACACAAACACAAGCTTAAATTAATTACCAGTAATAGGCAGAATGTGGCAGAAAATTAAGAGACACAGCATTATGCAATGACAGCTTGTACACAGTGACTTTCTTTATGAGTCCTTAAGGAGCTTACCTCAACAGTTGACTGAGAATCAACATCCAGTTTCAGTACTGTAGTTTCAGTACTGTAGTTCCAGTAGTGTATTCTGGTATTCAAAACAGTCTTCTCTCTTATAAGTCTATAAGAGCATGTTGCAAGTGGCACTAACCACTAAACATCACCTCTGTATCTTTATCACTGTTAAACACAATCTAAAACCAAACACATGCAACACATTCTCTGAAAAATACATTCCTCTGAAACACTACACAGTTGACAGAAATAGAAAAAAGAATCAAAATCAGAAACTGGGGGATATACTGTACATATTCAAAGATTATGGATAATGAATGAATGAATGAACGTTACATTTATATAGTGTTTTATAGACACTCAAAGCGCTTTACATAGCATACGGGGACTCTCCTCAACCACCACCAGTGTGCAGCATCCGCCTGGTTGATGCAATGGCAGCCATAGTGCACCAGTACGCAAACCACACACCAGCTATTGGTGGAGAGGAGAGGGTAGAGTGATAGAGCCAATTCATGGATGGGGATAATTAGGAGGCCATGATTGATAAGGGCCCAAGGGGGGAATTTGGCCAGGACACCGGGGTTACACCCGTATTCATTTTGAGAAGTGTCCTGGGATTTTTAATGACCACAGAGAGTCAGGACCTCGGTTTAACGTCTCATCCGAAGGATGAAAATAAAGCTGAGTTTAATCAAATAAGCTTGGTTCACTTTCCATTTATAGCTTATTTGTTTATTGGTAAACAAATAACCAACAGTGGACACTATGTTTTGTATAAACATTGCACCACAAAACAAGTAAAATTACAGGTAATCACATAATTTTAAAGAAAGGAAACACAGGAGTCGTGTGGCACCATGCAAGGGTCGGATGTTTGAACGGCGAGCTCTTCGTAGTTTGCTAGTTTTAATGCTATTTGTGTCATAAACCAGTGAGATTCTATACACCCTGATTCTTAACTGTTCTATGAAGACAATATGTCAAAGAATTCAAAATCCTCGGGCTCTCAGGGAATGCAAGATTCTCTTTCATCAACAGAAGGTCGCTTTTGCTCTGATGTTTCCAGCCAAACTGAGAATAGATACTAAGGATGGCCGCAAAATATTTACATGCCCACAACAAGCATTGACCTTCATAAAGACAATGGAGTGAGTAAGCCATCTGGTGATTTTCATGTTGCTGCCTAGTGGACCTGACTCACTGAGCATACACTTGATAGTCCGAGGAAGCTGGGCGCCTTGGAGTCTGTTTTGTGGAATATAATTTCTTCGGGACAGCTTGTGCATGAATCTGCACGTTTTTGGTGCTTATGCCTTCTGTGGCCTGGAGTTTGTTTTGTGGAATATCTCTTGCAGGACATTAGAGTGTTTGGGTCTTTTGTTGCACTCATGTATCGGCCGAATGGGCTGGCTTACTGAACATTCGTTTGACTGCCGAAGAACTGAACAGCCCCTTTTTCTTTTCTATTTTCTTTTCCCTTTTTTTTTGTGCTGGTTCCGCTAGCGGCTGGAACTTGTTCTGTGGAAGAACACACCTTCGGGATAGTTATGTGGATGAATCTATGTGTTTATTCCGCTTATTGGCTGGAGTTTGTTTTATAGACTATTTTTTGTTGTATTTTTATAGAAACACCGGACTTGAGCAATCCAACGGCAAAGTTGTCACGGGTACTCTCGTAGGCGTACATGGACTGTTTAAGTTTAGAGAGATGGACGCTGGTTGGCGCTGTCATGCGCGGGGTTAATGCGCACATTTTTCTTTTTTCTGTTTGTTTGGTTTGGGGGGATGTTTGGGGTTTGATTGTTACACTAATATTGGAATGTGGTCTTTATTATCTTGTTTTTGACACACAATCTATTTTTTCTAATATGTCAAATGTTAATATGAGTGGATTATCTCTCTCCATGTGGAATGTGAATGGGCTGGGGCACCCCATGAAAAGAAGGAAGGTTATTTATTTTCTTAAACTTAAGAAAGTTTTCTTTAGTGCTGGCTCGAGTAAGAGCAAGGGAGTCATTACAGTGATAAGTAAAAATCTACAATTCAAAGGTCTCAAACAGATTAAAGATAAATTAGGAAGAGTCATTATTGTTTTAGCAGAAATTCAATGGCAAAGCTTGATTTTGGCTAATATTTACACACCTAACGCTGATCAGGGCTTTTTTTATAGATCTTGAAGGGATGTTACAAGCCACTGGCACCCCTCATGATATAATATTGGGAGGAGACTTTAATCTTTTGATGGACTCAGTCCTTGATCATAGTGAAGCAAAAGTGTGTAAGCCACCTAGAGCAACATTGACACTTCACAGGATGTGTAAAAATCTTGGTCTTACAGATATTTGGAGACTTTTGAACCCATCTGGTAGGGATTATACATTTTTTTCATCAGTCCATAAGATTTATTCTAGAATAGATTTATATATATATATATATATATATATATATATATATATATATATATATATATATATATATATATATATATATCTAAGTCCCTCATTTCATCTGTTGTTTATTGCTCAATTGGAAACATCTTAGTCTCAGATCACGCCCTGGTGAGTTTAGAGGTGTTGCCACATTCAGAGAAAAATAAATCATATAGTTGGTGCTTTAATGTATCCCTTTTGCAAAATCCTGAATGTGATGCCATGTGAAGGGTAGACATGTGAGAGACAGCTCTGCACACTTTGCAAATTTTTTTAATTATTTACATGATATAATCCAGTGAAATTCGATACACCCAGTTACACATTTACTGTTTGAGATAAACATGGCAAAGAAGTCAAAATCCTCGGGCTCTGGAGATATTAAAAGACTCTTACGTGTTCAGGATGAAAGCCCCGACAGGCCTACAGACCGGGGACTCGATCTGGATGGCACGCCGGGAGAAGGAATCCAGCGTCAACTGTCCAACATGTCGGTGATGTTGACGAAGATTCTTGCTGACTTGGAGGATCTCGCTGTAATACGTCGATTGATAACGGCGATGGAAATAAAATTCTCTGAGTTAGGTACAAGAGTGACTGATGTTGAAAAACGAATCAATTTTCTAGAATCTTCGGAGAGGGAATTAACTGCTAATCCACCCATGACCAAAGTTGATTTGGAACATCTCCTTGAAAAGCTTGAAGATCTTGAGAACAGAAGCCGCAGGAATAACGTTTGAATTGTTGGAATTCCTGAGCATGAGGAGGGCAGAGATATGGTGAAATTCCTAGATGAGTTTTTCCCGAGTCTGCTCGACATAACAGGCCACAAGATGGAAATCGAGCGAGCTCACAGAGTCCCTGCTCGTAGATCTGCTGAGGGAGACTGGCCCCGACTGATTCTGGCCAGATTTCTGAGATCATCCCATAAAGATCTTGTGTTGCGCCAGGCGAGGCGCAAAGGGAAGCTTTCTTGGAAGAACCAAAATGTTTTCTTGTTCTCGGACTTTGCGAGTTCTACAAGAGAGAAACGCGATCGGTTCAAGGAATGTAAGAAATTCTTACATCAGAAAAAGATCTTGTTCGCTCTGATATTTCTGGCCAAACTGAGAATAGAAACGAAGGTCGGTCGCAAAGTATTCACATGTCCAAATCAGGCAATATCTTTTATAGAATCAATGTCTGAGTAAACCATTGGATGTTTCTCATGTGATTGGGTCTGACTCGCTGTACTTGAGGAAGCTGGGCGACATTTTAGGTTTTTTGCGTTGGCTCTGCCGAGCGGCTGGAGCTTGTTTTGTGAATAACACTTTTCCTTAAAGAAACTTTTGCATTGACGAAAGATTACTTTTGTATTGAAGTTCCCGGACAGATTGAGAGTGGACACTACGGATGACCGCAAAATATCTACATGGTCACACAAAGGATGTCTTTTATAAAGCTGACGGATTGTGTAAGTCATGGTATATACTTTTATGCAGCCTCCGAGTGAATTGACTCGATAATCCGGGGAACCGGGATGCCGGTTTTGTTTCTTTTTGTATTGGTTCCGCCTAGCGGCTGGAGCTTGTTCTGTTGAATAACACTCCTTTGGAACAGCTGTGGATTAATCTGTTCTTTCGTCGTGCTTATTCCTCCTGCTGGCTGTAGTTTGTTTTGTTGAGTTTTTTTTTACGGAACATTGGAATGATTACGTCATCCGCTGAACTCATAAGAGCTGGCTCACTGAACATTCGTTTGTCTGTCTGAGGAATCTGAACGGTTTTATATTGGCTGGAATTTGGTTTGTGGAAGATCACATCCTTGAGACAGTTCTGTGAATGAATCTACACATTCTCTGTGTTCATTCTTCCTATTGACTGGGTTTATTTCACAAAGTATTTTCTGTTATGTAATTTTGCCTCACAAATTTGTGAGGCAAAATTGAGCATTCTGATGGCAAAGTTGTCGTGGTGGCTCGTGGGCGTTCATGGACCTTTTGAGTTTAGAGGGATTGTCGCCGGTTGGCGCTTTCGTGCGCGGGGTTAATGCGCGCATTTTTCTTTTTTCTGTTTGTTTTGTTCCGGGGGATGTTCGGGGGTTGATTGTTTCACTAATGGGGAATGTGGTCTGTATAATTTAGTTTTTCACACACAATTTATTTTTTTTATTATATCAATATGTCAGTTGTTAATATGAGTGTACTATCTCTCTCCACATGGAATGTAAATGGGTTGGGGGACCCCATAAAAAGAAGGAAGGTTATTTCTTTTCTTAAACGTAAGAAATATGATATAGTGTTTCTTCAAGAAACACATCTCTCCCTGCAGGAAGCTGAAAAATATGGGAAGATATGGGGTGGACATGTTTTCTTTAGTGCTGGCTCAAGTAAGAGCAAGGGAGTCATTATATTGGTAAATAAACACCTACAATTAAACGTCTCAAACAGACTAAAGATAAATTAGGAAGAGTAATTATTGTTTTAGCTGAAATTCAAGGGCAAAGTCTGATTTTGGCTAATACTTACGCACCTAACGCTGATGATCAGGGCTTTTTTATAGATCTTGAAGGGATGTTGCAAGCCGCTGGCACCCCTCATGATATAATTTTGGGAGGAGACTTTAATCTTTTGATGGACTCAGTCCTTGGTCATAGTGAAGCAAAAGTGTGTAAGCCACCTAGAGCAACATTGACGCTTCACAGGATGTGTAAAAATCTTGGTCTTACAGATATTTGGAGACTTTTGGACCCATCTGGTAGGGACTATAAATTTTTTTCATCAGTCCATAAGATTTATTCTAGAATTGATTTTTTTTTTTTCATTTCATCTGTTGTTGATTCCTCAATTGGAAACATTTTAGTCTCAGATCACACCCTGGAGAGTTTAGAGGTGTTGCCACATATAGAGAAAAATAAATCATATAGTTGGCACCTTAATGTATCCCTTTTGCAAAATCCTGATTTCCAACAAATGTTAAAGACTGAAATCAGTGTTAATATGGAGACCAACTGGTCCTCAGTATCCTCTGTGGGAGTGGCTTGGGAGGCACTTAAGGCAGTTCTTAGGGGTCGGATCATACAGTATGCCTCATTGATCAAAAAATCCAAAGCACGAGAACTTGTGGTGTTGGAAGGAAATATTAAAAGTGCAGAGGCAGAGCTGAAGCGCCATATGTCATCTGATGACCTCAGAGAATTGACCCGATTGAAATATAGACATAATACTATTTTGTCACAGAAAGCGGAGTTTTGGTTATTCAGGGCAAGACAGTCATACTTTGAGTCGGGTGACAAAGCAGGGAAGCTTTTGGCTAGATATATAAAGCAGAGAGAGTCTCTTTCTATCATTCCCTTAGTGAAATCTGCTGGTGGTGAAATTTTTACCTCAGCCATTGATATTAATAATGCTTTTAAAGACTTTTATCTTGATCTTTATAGTTCCATGTTTTCGTCTACTGATGAAGATATTAGAAACTTTGTGGAACCATTAGATCTTCCTAAACTGAAGACTGAGCAAAAAAACTCTCTTGATTCTGAGATAACCTTGGAGGAGCTTGACAAGGTAATTAAGTCCCTACCTACTGGCAAGGCTCCGGGGCCAGATGGTTTTGCTGCAGAATTTTTTAGATCCTATGCTACAGAACTGGCTCCACTTTTGTTAGAAGTTTATACTGAATCATTAAAGAATGGAAAGCTTCCTCCAACCATGACACAAGCCCGGATCAGTCTGATTCTTATAAAGGACAAAGATCCAAGTGAGTGTAAAAGTTACTGTCCAATCTCCCTGATCCAACTAGATGCAAAAATTTTGTCAAAAATTTTGGCTAACCGATTAAGTAAAGTTATGACATCCCTTATACATATAGATCAGGTGGGGTTTATTCGGGACCGCAGCTCTTCTGATAACATCAGGCGTCTCATCAATATCATGTGGTCAGTGGCGAACGATCAGTCTCCGGTCGCTGCCATCTCACTTGACGCCGAAAAGGCATTTGATATGGTAGAATGGGATTATCTTTTTAAAATTTTGGAAATGTATGGGTTCGGGAGTACATTTATTGGTTGGATTAAGTTACTTTATAAACACCCTGTAGCAGCGGTACAAACACATGGATTAATTTCAGATTATTTTACTCTGGATAGGGGCACTTGGCAGGGTTGCCCTCTTTCCCCATTATTGTTCTGTCTTGCCCTGGAACCATTAGCAGCTGCAATAAGAAAGGAGGATGTTTTTCCAGGGGTGACAGCGGGAGGTGTGGCGCATAAGCTTCTGCTTCATGCAGATGATATTTTATTATTTGTCTCTGAACCTACTAGATCTATGCCTTGCCTCCACAGAATTATTAATTCCTTTTCCAAGTTCTCAGGATACAAAGTTAATTAGTCTAAATCCGAAGCATTGGCACTGACAGCGTACTGTCCAGTAACGGCTTTCTAGCCGGACGCCTTCCAGTGGCCCAAACAGGGCATTAAGTATTTGGGAATTTTATTCCTAGCAAATTTGTCTGATTTAGTTAGTGTTAATTTTGACCCTTTAATAAAAAAGTTTTCGAGCGATGTGGGCAGGTGGGCTTCATTACATTTATCGATGATTGGGAAGGTTAATGTTATTAAAATGAATTGTATTCCAAAATTTAACTACCTGCTACAATCTCTCCCTGTAGATGTCCCCCTCTCTTATTTCAAGCAATTTGATAGCACAGCGAAGTCCTTCATTTGGAATGGTAAATGTCCCATATTACATTTCAATAAGTTACATAGGCCGATAGACAAAGGTGGGCTAGGCCTACCCAAGATTTTGTTTTATTACTATGCGTTCAGTCTCAGACATTTGGCTCATTGGTCACTTCCACCTGAGAGAGCCCCTCCCTGGTTTGTTATTGAACAGGAAGTTCTTGCCCCTATTTCGCCATTACAAAGCATCTCTATCAGACTAATCGGAAAAGTTAAGTTACACCCCGTTATTTCGCATTTACACTCGGTATGGACTAAAGTGTCCAGATTGTTTAAATTGGACACTTATTTAAATGTTGCCTCGAGCATATGGCAGAACCCAATATTGTGTATTGATAAGTCCCCTTTCTGCTGGCCAGAGTGGATTGTGAGGGGGGTTGCTACACTCGGTGACCTATATGAGAGTGGAGTGTTGAGATCGTTTGAAAACTTGGTTCAACATTTTGGGATTCCCAGACCTCAGTTTTATAGGTATTTACAACTGCGCCACCTGCTTTGTACTATTTTTGGGAGTAGCACACATCCCCCTATGGAGGCAGATGCTTTGGGAGAGGTGATTGCAGCTTTTGGAAAAGGTCATGAGGCATCAGTGTATTACTCCCTGTTAATTCAGAGTCTGGGGGATGGAGCCTTAACTTCTCTCAAGAGAGTATGGGAGAAAGATTTCAACTTGGCACTGGAGGAAGGAGTGTGGGTTAAGATTCTTAAAAACGTTAAGTCTGCATCTAGAGATGCAAGGGTGCGTCTTATACAATTCAACATTTTGCATAGATTTTATTGGACCCCCTCTAGACTGTATAGGCTTGGTCTTAAAGACACACCTACCTGCTGGAGATGCCAGTCGGAGGATGGAGACATGGCCCATTTTTTTTGGTGGTTTGTCGAGATCCAGAAATTCTGGTCGAAGGTTCGGAATTTTGTGTGCGACGTGGTGGGCACTCGGGTTTCGTTTTGCCCCAGACTTTGTGTTCTGGGCGATGGGGTGGTCATCGATGTGGGGGATGGCCATATTGAGAACTGGGTTCTGACCTGTGTGATGATCGGCAGGCAGGTTATTTTGAGGGGTTGGAGGTCAGCTGGTGCGCCCCCATATCTGGAGTGGTGCACGGAGATGGGGAGGGTAGCGGCTTATGAGTAGGTGTCATTGGGAAGATGGGGTGATTTAGATTTGGTTGTCCGGAAATGGGGCAGGTATTTGGAATTTTTGGGGGGCTCTCGGGTGGGGTGTGGAGAGAATATTGTAGTATAGTTTTTAAGTGAGTATGATTATTATGTGTGTATATGTATGTGTATGTATATTGAAATTGCATTCTAACAAACACAGGGCCTGAAATTCATTTCTGAAAATGATGGGGGGCTCATATAGGGGCATTTTTGTTTTTTATGTTTACAAAGGTAATTTTTTTCTAGCCTCATGACTCCGTCATCCTTTTAAGTCAAATACTTTAATTTAAACAATTAATTACATTTTAAAATGGCATGTTTCAATAATTACAAAATTGCATGATTTCTAAATTGCATTATGTGCAGTGTTACTGAAACAATTTTTTTTCTCATTCACATATTTACAAATATTTTGGCTATTAAATTAACAGCCTACAAAACAAATGCACCGACACAGAGTAGATGACAGCATTTCTCCAGATTTGGAATGAGGAGCTCATATAAAAATTTAGCAACTCCTTCAAGCCAATTTAATAAAACAATGAACATTATTCAGAGATATGGTTCATACACCAAAAGAGGTTAATGTTCTGTAAAATTATTATTGTATCATTAATAACGTTTTATTTAACATCAAGGCTATTTAACACATCCAAATATTATTTTTGTTAAAGCTACACTATGTAACTTTTTTTTTTTTTTAAAACAACAAAATGTTATTGAGAGAGTGCAACAAAAATCCATCTTCCAAACCATATCTTTACTTTACCCAAATACACATTGATAAACCTCTAATAATGATTTATATTTTAGAGCTGTCGGGATGGATTTCATGGGAAATTGCATACATACGTCATTCGCCCGTGCGTGCTGATGTCATATCCTTACACAGAGAAAATGTTTTGTGCTTGTCACATAATATTTAGTATGGATAATATGTTAATAGAGACTTTGTGTTTGTTTCTCCCCTGACTTGTGTTCTTGTTCATTTGACTTTTTTGCCATTGACACGCAAGTGCCAGATTTGCAGGTCACATACAGAGGTTGCGCTAAAATAAATTTCCATCATGGTTTATTTTCATCTGTCATATTAGTTTAAATATCCCTAATAGGTAGTTTAGGCTATTTGATGTTGTCTCGAAATAGTCCAAATGGAAAAAAAAAAAAAAACTGATGTGCAGTATCAGATACACAGAATGTATGATAGGCTTTGTCCTAATTGTAGAGAGCACATCAATGTGAAGACAAAGCCAAATCCCGGACATTTAGATGCAATTTTGAAATCCCGGCCAGATGCTTTGTTTTCATGTCCAAAAATAAGGACATGTCCGGGAAAAAGAGGACATATGCTCAACCCCTATAGCAGATAGTCACATAGTAATATATGCCATAATAAATTATTTCTTTTACCAGTAATTGTATCTATTTAACATGAAAATAATAGTAAATTAATGCTAAGAAATGGAGAAAAATGTGTTATCACATAGTTATGCATGATATGAATTATCTCCCAATAAAGCACAGATAATGAGAAGCAAAATAAACATATTCTGAACAGAAAATAAATCCCTCAAAATGCAATAGTAACTTATTTTATTTTAGAAAGTAAAGGTAAATATGCTGTTGTGTTGTATATTAACAACAAAATGTCTGAAACATTCTTTGTTTCATAGAAGAATATAATGGTGTTCTTTTATCATTTTCAGACCCTGTACGTCTTGTATAAGTAAACAAATTATGGTTGCTCGCTTTACATCACCATCACAGTCTCTTCTTATCCAGGTGAGCTGTAATAAGCTGCCAGTAGATGGCAGTAATGCGCTGTTTTAGTTTGTGATCTGCCGTTACAAAAAAATAAAAGAAGAAGAGAGATGCCGCCTGAATCTGAGCAGCAGCCAGAATATGCTGTAAATTCGTCAGATGTTTTGCCTGCAGAAGTTTGACTTATTCACAATAAAGAAGGCTATTAGTTATTATCTGACGTTTATCTGACTGTCTGTGCGCATTTATGGTGCACCATCTGCACAATGGACGGCACGAAACAAATAATGTTCCGCGAAAATGAAGATCGCGATGGATATATTAATTTGGAACTATATCAGATTGCAGGGGGATTTTTTTTTTTTTTTTTTTCCCTTGCCCAGAGCCCCCGTTAATTTCTGACCCTGGATGGAACTAGTGATGGAGATGAGAGATGTAACAGGTGTTTACGCGTCTCTCTTCACCATGCAGCTTTTACATTACGCAGAGTTTTTGGGAGCGCCAAGATATGAAAGGCGCACGCACTTAAAATGTAACAGCTTTGTTGATTATAAACAGGAACAGTATTGTTTTATCGCGTTGCTCGCTTACGGAGACGTGGTATAACACCATTTGCATGTCGAATTAACAGGTTTAGAAAGATTTATACAGCTGTACATCTTAAGTTCAGTATCTATGCGACAAAGCACTTTCTCACTGACACTGCTGACAGCTGCACGAGAGAGAAAGAGACAGAGCAGATTTACTCGCACAGCTTCTGGAATTACAGTTTGATACAAAAACAAGTTTATTGATTTGATTTGTTCATCTGTATCTATTGGTTCATTAATTAGCAGCTGCACTGTTAAGTGAATAAAAATGTGTGGACATTTCCCGCATTATGAATGTGGAAACTGGGGGAATTATTAAAATTGTCCGCAATACCCGTGCTGAATTTCAGGCTCTGCAAACTGTATTATATACAAGATAAATATTAAAGTTGCCCTGGTTCCCCTCCTTTATGATTTAATTATACAATTTTTTAATAATAATAATAATAAAAAACATTACTCTGCAATCTGCTAAATTAATGCAATGAAAAACTGCGTCAATAGTATTTTTTTTTTTTCTCTTGTCATATACGTCGAGGCAGGCCAAATCAAAGGTCATCGCGGGCCAACTTTGGGTTAGAGGATCTGAAATATTAATATGATTGTATAATGTAACTAAACTTATATTAAACACAAGCGAGAAAGCCGAAGATTGCTGAGCCTGAGGTGAGGGTTAGAACGGCATGAGAGCAGTGACATTTTGATGCTGGAAAAAGTCGATACGGCGACGTTTTGGTCATGAGACTAACCTGGACAGAGTAGCTGGAAAAGTTACTTTGACAGTTTGAATGTTTACACGAAAAGTGTTTAATGTATATTTCATGTATACAGTCCTAATTCACAGTAGCGCCATTTTTGACAGGAATGAATACAAGGCTGTGAGGGATAGATGCACAGTCTCTTCAATGACATGTATTGTACAGTGCATCCGGAAAGTATTCACAGCGCTTCACTTTTTCCACAATTTGTTATGTTACAGCCTTATTCCAAAATGGATTAAATTCATTATTTTCCTAAAAATTCTTCAAACAATACCCCATAATGACAACGTGAAAGAAGTTTGTTTGAAATCTTTGCAAATTTATTAAAAATACAAAATTAAAAAACATCACATGAACATAAGTATTCACAGCCTTTGCCATGACACTCAAAATTGAGCTCAGGTGCATCCTGTTTCCACTGATCATCCTTGAGATGTTTCTACAACTTGACTGGAGTCCACCTGTGGTAAATTCAGTTGATTGGACATGATTTGGAAAGGCACACACCTGTCTATATAAGGTCCCACAGTTAACAGTGCATGTCAGAGCACAAACCAAGCCATGAAGTCCAAGGAATTGTCTGTAGACCTCCGAGACAGGATTGCATCGAGGCACAGATCTGGGGAAGGGTACAGAAAAATTTCTGCAGCATTGAAGGTCCCAATGAACACCGTGGCCTCCATCATCCGTAAATGGAAGAAGTTTGGAACCACCAGGACTCTTCCTAGAGCTGGCCGCCCGGCCAAACTGTGCGATTGGTGGAGAAGGGCCTTAGTCAGGGAGGTGACCAAGAACCCGATGGTCACTCTGACAGAGCTCCAGCATTTCTCTGTGGAGAGAGGAGAACCTTCCAGAAGAACAACCATCTCTGCAGCACTCCACCAATCAGGCCTGTATGGTAGAGTGGCCAGACGGAAGCCACTCCTCAGTAAAAGGCACATGACAGTCCGCCTGGAGTTTGCCAAAAGGCACCTGAAGCACTCTCAGACCATGAGAAACAAAGATTGAACTCTTTGGCCTGAATGGCAAGTGTCATGTCTGGAGGAAACCAGGCACCGCTCATCACCTGGCCAATACCATCCCTACAGTGAAGCATGGTGGTGGCAGCATCATGCTGTGGGGATGTTTTACAGCGGCAGGAACTGGGAGACTAGTCAGGATTGCGGGAAAGATGAATGCAGCAATGTACAGAGACATCCTTGATGAAAACCGGCTCTAGAGCACTCTGGACCTCAGACTGGGGTGAAGGTTCATCTTCCAACAGGACAATGACCCTAAGCACACAGCCAAGATAACAAAGGAGTGGCTCCGGGACAACTCAGTGAATGTCCTTGAGTGGCCCAGCCAGAGCCCAGACTTGAACCCGATTGAACATCTCTGGAGAGATCTGAAAATGGCTGTGCACCGACGCTCCCCATCCAACCTGATGGAGCTTGAGAGGTCCTGCAAAGAAGAATGGGAGAAACTGCCCAAAAATAGGTGTGCCAAGCTTGTAGCATCATACTCAAAAAGACTTGAGGCTGTAATTGGTGCCAAAGGTGCTTTAACAAAGTATTGAGCAAAGGCTGTGAATACTTATGTACATGTGTTTTTTTTTTTTTTTTTTTTTTTTTTTTTTTATAAATTTGCAAATATTTCAAACAAACTTCTTTCACGTTGTCATTATGAGGTATTGTTTGTAGAATTGAGGAAAATAATGAATTTAATCCATTTTGGAATAAGGCTGTAACATAACAAATTGTGGAAAAAGTGAAGCGCTGTGAATACTTTCCGGATGCACTGTATAAAGCTATCAAAAATTTCCTATATCACATCTAATTTTCCACAACTCATGTTGTCTGGAATTTTTTGTCAACTGAAATTCCTTCGAAAGATAATTTTTAGTTTTCCGTCAGCATAACAATTAAAAAACACTTTAAACATCTGTACAACCCATCGAAGAGATATGTGTGTATATCCCTCACAGCCTCTAGTGGTGGTGATTTTTTTTAATTAATTTTACTGACGTGATTCTTTTGATTCTGTTCACCATAATTAAAAAAATTCAGATTAGTTTGATTCATTCATTGACCATTTCTGCAAGTTAATGGATGGCGCCAAATGACCATCTTTTAATGAATTGCACTGAACCAAACGCATTAATTCACAAGTTTCATTATCCTTCATTCAAATCTGTGTCTACAATTCTACTAAGAGACAGCAGCACAGCAGAGGGTTTAAGCATCATAAGCATTTCCCCACAAATTACAACAAAAGCATATAGATATATATGTGAACTGCTGAGCATGACTATTTATCAAGCTATTAAAAAAAAAGACAAAAATACTAGCCTACAAAATGAGCATGAGTTTCAGTAACGTTTGTATGTCATTGTAATGTGTGGTCATCACTTTTATTCATTATTGATCCATCGCCTTTTCTTGTTCAATGAGATTGAAGAACTGAATGAACGACATGCAGCTACTCCTCTCGTTCAGCTGATCCTCATTCAGGATGACTGATGCATTCATGTCGCTCGTAAACGAATATACCAGTACATTCAGTTCGTTCACAAATGAAATGACTGACTGGTTCAGTAAAGGGGCGTATTTGTTCAGTAGGTGAAACCAATGATATGCCCCTTCACAGCCAGCACGCGAATGCTATTGGTTCGCGCTATAGTCAGTCTTTACGGGAGCGTATCTATGTTCCCAGGGTCCTATGTTCCCATAGTCCTATGTTCCCAGGGTCCTAAGTTCCCCAGTTCAATATTCTGTTAACACACATTAACCCTCCTACTGTGTTCGAGTGTATTTCATAAATCTTTGGGGCAGTGGTAGCTCAGCGGTTAAGGCTCTGGGTTACCCCAGCACCACCAAGATGCAACTGTTGGGCCCTTGAGCAAGGCCCTTGACCCTATCTGCTCCAGGGGCACTGTATCATGGCTGACCCTGCACTCTGACCCCAGCCTAGCTGGGATATGTGAAAAGAAGAATTTCACTGTATATGTGCAAATGTGTGATAAATAAAGAAAATTATTAATTATTATTAACCCTAATCTAACCCTAACCCTATAAATCTGGGGAACATATGATCCTGGGAACTGGGGGAACATAGGACCCTTTGTCATGTGTTCATTATGTGCCATATAAATTTGGGGAACATAGAACACTGGGAACATAGGAATTACCCCGTCTTTACAAGCATGAAAAGCAGTAGAGCTCATTGGCTTCAAAAGGGAGAGATATCAGTGAACGAGAATATGAGTCAGTGTATGTAGGTGAACAAGATTGATTTGTTCACTTAAGATTCTTTCAAAAAGGTTGATTCGTTCACGAACGTAACATCACTAACAGTCTCATTTTCATTTCCGTCAAAAATCAAAGATGGTGCTGCTGTAAATAAGGTCTATAGCTCCCTCCAACTGAGCATAATTCATCTTCAGTTCTAAGCCTCAGCACTGTTGAGTCTTTATTGCAAAGAGACTTCCGCATGTTTAACTCGCATGTGTTTGAATAACAATGTGTTATCAGTGGGTGGAAAGTTATTAATGCATCATCTCTGCTGGTCCAGATTGCTACCTGTCAGCAAATATTAAACATGCTGCTAAAGCTACAGTTTGGGAAGGTGACCTGGAATGAACCTACCACCTCCTGAACACACTACAGTTCGGCACACAGTTCTTTCTGCAGGGCCTCAAAGTGTGTTTGCCTCTCATTAAAGGGTGCTTTCACACTTGGTTTGATTGCTTAGACCAAACTCAAGTTCATTTCCTCCCTCTCCCGCTGCCCGCACTGGTCTCTGTTCACATCATATTATTTGGGTCCAAACCACGGTCTGATTACGTCATCAACGTGAGTACAAGCAGCAGCTGTTTACCACTGTATCTAGGTAACAACTCGAGAAGACGTCACTGTCTCTTTGGATTTACCACAAATACTTGCCATGCACAGAACAATACTTGTGTTTGTCTCCAGCAGATGCATTGAATATGCAATGTTGTGATGAATGTTAGCGTTTGTCTGCCACGAGCCCATGGATGCATTGCAAGAGATGTGAAGAATGTGAGCTGCACTCTGAATGCGGTGTATTTGGATACAAGCAGATAGGAGAAATGCATTATACCATAATAACTGCGATCGTGAGCCTGCAAAGATGCAAATTAAACGTCATCACAAGAGCTCAACTTCGCATTTGGCTGCCTATGCTCTCTTTTTCTCTCTGGAGCTTTACTGCGCTCCTCCTTGTGCTCATTAGTCTAAAAACAGACAAAGGGGCGGGTATGGGGTGAGATATATAGGAAGACTGAATGAGAGAAAGCATACAATATATGTAAGTTTTATCAGAGTGTGTCTTGTTTTGTCTCTCCCAGGAAGGGACAAGCCCCACTCAAACTACATTTAGAAGGCATATTAGCAAATCTGTTTCATCACAAATTGAGTGATGTTCCTTGTATACAGATAATGCACACCCTCTAGTATCTGTTTAATGAAATGTGTGGCCTCCTCACTCAAAGACTTTCTGTGCCAGAATGTCAAAAAACTCCCCTCCAGACACCCTAGAAGGAATATATACGTATCTTCTCAATATGGATAGGTAGGTGAACGATTTAAAACTTTAACAGTGCACACTAACAGAGTATAAACAACAATCCATTTACACAACAACATTGTAGGACAATACAAGATCTACTCACAGCTCCAAAATCAATACCACATCTGTCTTGTTTTCATACATGTCATGCAGCATAACAATATTGGGATGATGAATCTGCTGCAGGATGTTGACCTCTCGATCAATCTCTTTTCGAAGAACATCTCACCGACTAGCGTTACTCTGACGCTTTTTGGTAGCAAAATCCTGGCCAGAGCTCTTTTCATGACACTGCTTAACCATTGCAAACTGCACACTGGAAAAAATGTATACCTATTATAAGAATAGTAAAGAAAGAAAAAGTATAATAAAAGAGCTAAGAAAAAGCCAATTTGCCAGAAAGAAATATTCCATATTTGAACTTCACAGTGGATTCACAATAAACCTATAGACTATAGCAAGCAAATCACCTTAATACATCATTTGATCTTTTGAGGCAGCGACATTTACAAGGTGCTATAGGTACAGTATAACATTAAGATAAGCCATCCTTCTTGCAATTTGTGGGTTGCTCTGGTTGAAAATAACTATACTTTCACATGACATGTACACCTGAATAGTCAAAAGCCCTTTGATTCTGTTATACTACAGGAAATATACAACTTGTTATATGTAATACAATGCAACTGTGTATCAACATGCATTGAAACCTGTCATCACAAGAAAAAGCTAGATTTTTACCTTCCAAGTTCCTCTCCAATCTCGTAGAAATTCTGGACTTGCTGCTGCTTGAACACAGCCATTTTGATCTTATTAAGGAAAGAAATAGAAAAGCCTATCAGATTTATTGAACTTGAAACATAAATGCACACATTTACAATTTAGATTAACCAAAGTTTTAGAATAATAATTTCAGTGCATAAATTAAGTGTATGTTGGTTGAAACTGTCATGTAATGCATGTGCAATTATGTTGATCATTCAATGTGGCCTAAATATTCCATTCATGATGGCCCGACAAATTTAGGTCTTACTCAAGTGTGCAAGATAAGGAGTCCTCACCTATATTTAGCCTACATTTATGCAAGGACAACGAATGTCTATGAACCTGGTTTGGAATGAAAAACCTCTCACACAACCTGTCATTTGTTTTAAGGCTTGGAAAAGAAGGTTCTACCTGACAACACAGACTACTTGTGTTTTTTAACACTCTTATTAAAGAGATAGCTCACCCAAAAATGAAAATGTTCTTATTAATTACTCACCCTCATGCCATCCCAAATGTGTATAACTTTCTTTCTTCTCCTAAACACAAACAAATATTTTTAGAAGAATATCTCAGCTCTGTAGGTCCTCACATTGTAAGTGAATGCATACAAAAAATGTAAAGCTCAAAAAAAGCACAAAAGCAGCATAAAAGTAATCCATGTTGTTAAATCCATATCTTCAGAAGCGATATGATACGTAGGTGTGGGTAAGAAACAGATCGGTATTTAAGTCCTTTTTTACTATAAATTCTCCTCCCTGCCCAGTAGATGGCGATATGCATAAAGAATGTGAATCACCAAAAAGAAAAGATGAAGAATGTGAAAGTGGAGATAAGTAGTAGTAAAAAAGGACTTAAATATTGATCTGTTTCTTACTCACACCTATCATATCTGAAGACATGGATTTAACCACTGGAGTCTTATGGATTACTTTTATGCTGCCTTTATGTTCTTTTTTAATCTTCAAAGTTCTGGTCACCATTATATTTTCAAAAAGTCTTGGTTTGTGCTCAGCAGAAGAAAGAAAGTCATCTGGAATGGCATGAGGGTGAGTAAATGATGAGAGAATTTTCATTTGTTGGGTGAACTATCCCTTTAAGGTTGTAGTACAAGGTGTATAATCATAATGTTAAATGTTAAAACGTATCTTGGTAAAGAAACACATTTTAGACAAGCATGAGACATGAAACTGGGTAGTTGACAACATTTCAAACCGTTTCAGCAATGTGACATGCTGCAATATATAATATTGATTGAGAGACTTTTATAATTTGTCACACAGCATGACCATAAAGACCTTGAATGCAAAAGGGTGATTAAAATGGTGAAAACATAAAAGAAATGGTGACCAGTTAAAGGCCCTAAGATGTACACATCCCCTTATGTATTGTAACCTAAAATCTTAATAAAAAAAAAAAAAAAAAAAAATGTAAAAGTTCATGGAAACGTTATATGTCAGTTACCCAGCTGGTAGGTCATCCTGAGCGGCAAGGTCTGATTTTCAAAACACTGTTGTTTCACAAAGTAAAATATGTTGTAGGCTACTCCTTACATTTGTTTTCAGGCTTTTGAGAATGCAATACATATTTTAAATGCATAAATATTTAAATCCACATGAGAAGACTTAATTATTGAGAGATTATTAAAATAAATCAGCAAATCTCTAGCAGTAAGCTTTAAATGCACGACTAAGACTAATCCAGTGTTTGTGAGAAAATTGCATATTTTAAGTGTTCATTAATCTCAGAGAGTAGGAGAAAAATGTATCTATCTTTTCATGCGCTCATGCGTCTTTCTTCACAGATCTTCTTCAGGAAAGTCCACAAGTCCCGACGGCAACGTATGTTTCTAAAAGAGGACATGCCACCGGTTGAACTCATGCCTGACAGACAGGACTGGAGCTTGAGTGTAAAGACGGCAACACATATGGCTTTGACAGGTCTATCCCATAACTAAAAAAATAACATAAATAAATAAATAAATAAAGGATTCTTTTGAAAAATATATCTAATTTGTTCCCTGCTCTTCAGTCGGGGGACAGAGGCACTGACTTCAGGTCACATTACGCAGTTTCAGTCTATGAGATTAGATTACTGTGTATACAAACGATGTTGCCCGTTTTTTCACTCCTCTCCTCTATACACAGATCAGCCACAACATTAAAACCACCTGCCTAATATTGTGTAGGTCCCCCTCATGCTGCCAAAACAGCACCAACCCGCATCTCAGAAGAGCATTCTGAGATGCTATTCTTCTCACCACAATTGCACAGAGTGGTTATCTGAGTTATGGTAGACTGTCAGTTCAAACCAGTCTGGCCATTTTTTGTTGACCTCTCTCATCAACAAGGCATTTCCCTCGGCAGAACTGCCCTCACTGGATGTTTTTTGTTTCTGGCACCATTCGGAGTAAATCCTAGAGACTGTTGTGTGTCAAAATCCAAGGAGATCAGCAGTTACAGAAATACTCAAACCAGCCCATCTGGCACCAGCAATCATGCCACAGTCCAAATCACTGAGATCAAATTATTTTGGTTGATGTGAACATTAACTGAAGCGCCTGACCCATATCTGAATGATTTTATGCACTGCACTGCTGCCACATGGTTGGCTGATTAGATAATCGCATGGATGATTGTTGGTACCAGATGGGCTGGTTTGAGTATTTCTGTAACTGCTGATCTCCTGGGATTTTCACCCACAATAGTTTCTAGAATTTACTCAGAATGGTGCCAAAAACAAAAAACATCCACTGAGCGGCAGTTCTTTGGCGGGAAATGCCTTGATGATGAGAAAGGTCAACAGAGAATGGCCAGCTGTTTTTAAACTGACATGGTCTATGGTAACTCAGATAACTGCTCTGTACAATTGTGGTGAGAAAAATATCATCTCAAAATGCTATTAAATAAGAGTAAAGCATATTACAACATTTATCAAAATTCAAGACTAATTCCTAATTAAATCAAAAATTGTATGTGTTCAGTAGCCTACTGATTTTTTGTACTGCTCAGTTGTTCCAGATCTACATAAAAGTTAAAATTTAATCTGAATCATTCAGTTATTCTCTAAATCTAGTTACATGTTTAGCTAATTTGCAAATTGTGAGGCATAATGTTTAAATGCTTTCGGTTTTATGAGAACTTGTCAATAACAAAATGAATCTAACAGAATTGTCTTGGTTGAGTATATAGCCTATATCTATTCATCTTCAGACACATCAATAAATAAATAATAATAATAAAAAAAATCAACATCTTTCCCAGTTGAACATATTCACTTGTTAAATGTTAAAAGCATCTGTGGTTAACCTAGTTCCTGATCCAATCAGGATTTTCATCTTTTATATTTATATAGAACTGCAGCTCTGCTAAGGCGGAAGAACTGTCCTAAGATAGCACAGCAAAATCAAATTGAACCAGTGAGACATTATTGACTATGGGCAGATAAACTCAAACAATAGTACCATTTACAGTTGCTGGCTCACACATTTACATATGAGGAAAATAGGCAAATTAAGTGTGACACTCTTCCCGTCACAGTGAAAGAGTGATGTTATGAATGTTTGACAGTGCAAAGAGAGAGTTTTTTGGATGTGTGTGTGCTGTGTTTTGGACACCGGGAGATGCTCACAATGGAGCAAATAGAGGCAGCCATTTCCCAGAAGATGAAGAAATCTGGGAGTCTAAATGAGAAGCAGATGGAAAAAATGGAGGGAGTGGGGAAGGATCTTACTGTGGACAGAGGACAGAGGGAGGACATCCTCAGGTGGTTTGTGGAGACTCAGGCCGTGTCAGTGCTGTTTGATGGAAGTTTTCCACCCTGGTTCCAAGGCTTCATCTCCAGGCAGTAAGAACTAATGAGAGATAATAGGATTGGGTACACCATGAGCTGTAAAACCATGTTAGCACGTACTAGATCCAAGTATAGGTTCTGAAGCAGAGAACCAAGATGTAAATGGTTAAGATTCTGAATTGACAATTGACTGGTGCACTGTGGTAACTGTTACTGTTTGCAGGGAGGCAGAAGATAAGCTCAGAGACAAGAGTGTTGGTTGCTTCCTTATCAGACTCAGTGAAAAAGCCATTGGATATATTCTTTCATACAAGTAAGATTAAAGAATATTATAATTGATTGACATTTAAAAAAATAAATAAATAAAATAAAATAAAAAAATTATATATATATATATATATATATATATATATATATATATTAAAAACACAGTGCAGATGGAGATGCTGCGTTTTGAGATGTTTCATTTCTCCAATGCTTTACTGTTTTCTCACAGAGGACATGATCGTTGTCGCCATTTTGTCATAAATCAAACCAAAACTGGCCAGTTCGTTGTTTCTGGTGATTCCATCCCTCATAGTGGTCTCACAGAGCTGATATATCACTTTAAAACCACACCCATCCAGCCTTTTGGAGAGTACCTCACTTCCTACAACACAGACTCCGTGGGAGAGGTAGAGTCATCATTTGATCTTGTGCATTCTTTTTTTTTTTTAAACATGCATGTAAGGTACATTTTTACTTTGTTTGTTATTTTGTGTTTCCATTATTCTAGGACCCCACAAATGAGCTTTATGATGTGGTTCAAAGTAAGCCCATTGTTAACTTAGGAGTGAGTGTTAAGGCTTTAAGAAGTTTATGGGAACAAACATGCGATGTTGCTCATGGAACGCCTCCTGTTCTGTCCACTAAAAGTGGCCGCAAGCTCACTACTTGCACCTCTTTTGACAGGAACAGCCTCTCACAGGTAACCATGTCAGGGGCTTCCTTGGTATCTTATTATTTCTCAGATAACCATGGCTCTTTCAGGGATCTTTAATTTGATTTTCACATATCTGATGTTTAAATGTTTCTGTATGTACTGTGTGATTTGTATCACCAGGACACAAAGAATCCACCTGTGCCAAAGAAAACTGCACCACTTCGGAATTCTTTAAGTGCTGGCTTTGCTGGTACACATCCTTCACATGAACAACACAGCTTTTCTGAACCAAAGACATCTGGAAGGTCAGGGGTTGATGAGACAGTTAATGGCAGGAGAAGAAGTAATCTCTGGGATACTGAGGGTTCCAACTCTCAGCTGAAGTGGACAGAGAACAGCTACATCCCTACTACATCTATAAAAACAACCCCCAAAAAAGAAAACTGGAATAGGTCGCTCCTTTTCCAGGATGAAAATACTGAAGAGCCACAGTCTCTGACCAATAACCCCTGTAACCCTATGCCCTCTTCCACTTCACAACCTCCCTTACTTCCACCCAACACAGCCTTCAGCTCTTACGCTGTACTTGACTTTAAAAAGCCCCATAATGGGGCAGGCCAATTGCCTTATACTGGGCAGGTAGCGCTACAACCCAATTCACTCTACCAGACATCCTCCGGCATGTGTGCTGGGCAGGAGGACCAGCCTGAGCCAGATTGTAACATCCATGCAAAGACCATCTACAATACCCTTTTAGTTGAAAACCCCTACCAAGTCATACCTGACCAATGTGACAACGACAGCTATGAGCACATCCCTGAAATACAAGAGAACAATACCTATGAGGATATCCCAGGGATAGTTAGCGACACCTATGCAAGTTTGGAGGAGATTCAACCACACAGAGAGAACACCTGGGGAAAGAAGGTGAGACCTGACATAATGACAAACAAATATATATATATATATATATATATATATATATATATATATATATATATATATATATATATATATATATATATATTTTTTTTTTCTTTTTTCTTTTGCAATTATTAGGTTGTGTACAAAAATGCTGCAACCATTGTGTTTTACAGAATCAGAAGTGGTGGAAATTCCGTCCAGAGAGCTGGAAAAAGTAAGAATACTATGGTCGTCATAGTATTTTATGGGCTGCTACAGTTCTAGGTGAATGCAAAAGTTAAGAAAAAATATTTGTATAATTGTTTTAATACATTTTGTTCTGCTATACATGTTCAGAGATTCAAAGTCATTATTTTAATGTTAGTGTATGTATTACATAACTGTCCATCAGACAGTAAAGCTTCCATTGTTATGACATGCTGAAAATTGTTGATGCAAATACAGTGGTTCAAAGTGATGATTATGATAAAATATATTTTTATATGATATTTAAATAACTTCTCTGATCATATATTTTATTTATATTATTATTACTATTGCATTTCCTGCTGTTTTTTTTTCAGGACCTTGTCTTTCTACTCACTTAAGACTGGACGTGTAATTTAGTTTTGTGTGTACTGAATTCTTAGGCTGTCAGCTTTAAATGTACAGTTTCTGATACAATAGAATACACTGGACCCAGTAATTCAATAAAGCACTGGGAAAATATACAGTAAGTGCTCTGTACGAGATTAGTAATGAGCAGATGAATTGCGTTTTTCTGTAGGTGTGGTTTCTTGTTGTCTCCTGTTTACTGAGACCAAAGTATACAGTAGCATAAAGTCAATCCTTCTTCTGAAATAATCAATTACATTTACTGACTAAAATACACAAAGTGAGTCATTCAATTTTATGGTGAATAATTTAATTCACAGAAATAAACAATATAAAGGTAATAGCACCTCACAATGCTACCTTACAGATTATTCATGTATTGTGAAAAATACAAACTCAACTGACAAGACCCAATACAAATAAAACATTTCTTTTTTTTTAAAATGCTCACAAATTGAGTACATATGATATATGATCATCTGTGTGAGCATTGCAGAGAACACACAACCCACTGGAAGTTGTTGTTTGTATTTGGCAGTTGTTTTAAAGTGATGTGCTTCCCAGTGCATCGATCTTCAGAATCAGAATCAGCTTTATTGCCAAGTATGCTTACACACACAAGGAATTTGTTGCCATGTCTTGTGAATTGTGCACCCCACTAGAGTATTATGTGATCCACTACAATTTAGTTAAAGCCTGACTAATTGCTGACGTATTGGATGGCAATATACTTTTATCTCTATGTAGTGAGCTATTTCCACATGGTTTGTACTCTAAATAAAGATCCACTTACATCCTCATGATGGATAGATAGGTCAGAGGTTTCTTAACAGCCTTTTGTCTGAGGACAATAAACTGAGAAAGGTTTTTCATGTGGTAGATGTAACCACACCTTGTTTTAGTCAAATGCAAGCAAGATTTTTTTTTTTTTAAACCCAGCTAGCTCCCAGAAACTACTAACACTAACCCAGAGCTTTACAGCATTAGATTAATGTCCCATGTTTAAAGAGTGTTGATGATCATGCATATTTTCATGATGAAATTGGGTGCCCTGAAGATCATAATCTCAAAACAAAGAAGTGAGAGTTTCAAATTCTACAATACGTCTTCCATTACTTCTGTGGGCAACAGCATTCCTCTCCTCCAAACTAAGCTCATTACCTATCAGTCTGTGCGCAATTTCCTCATCACTCATCTCACATAAAACTGTCCTTGTTCAAATCTGAGAGGCACAAAGATCAGGTATGGTTCAGAAGGGGTATGAGTTCTTGTTCATGAGTGATGAGAGGACATAAATGAATCTTGAAAGCATCAATGATCTCTAGTTGTTGTGGCGTCATTTCACGGAGGATGGAGAAAACGTCCACAAAGGCATTGAAGTTAAGATTCCTTAGTCATCCTCAGAGAACGTCTCTACTAAGTGTTGCCGGTGTTGTGTCGAACTCTGTTTTCCCATCTGGATCTGTTTCCCACCAGCAGATCTGTATGGGGGAACAATATCTGACGGTAACATTCTCCACTGTCAGAATGTGTTTCCCCATGAACAAACCTAAGCCTAACCCTTCCCTACCATACCCTACCTACCCTAACCCTAACCCACACTACCCTACCTACCCTAACCCTAACCCACACTACCCTACCTACTCTAACCCTAACCAGATCCATAACCCCATACCCTATCGGGGCTAGGGGGAAACAGATTCCAATGGGGAACACAATTCGATACAACACCTGCCAGGATTCTCCTTTATGGGGAAGGTACAGCAGAAATATTGCAACTGCTTTTTTTAGAAATTGATTAAGACTGTCAAGAGCAGACTGGCAATGCTGACAATGAGGTTATATATGGGCTATTTGTGTAGTGTAGACATACAAAGTTGGGGGCCAACTCACAGAACCACCCATGCAGTCTAAAGCAGAGGAAGATCAAAATAATGATCGGTTTAGTCCCAAAAATGATGTGACTAACATAATTCAATAACCTCACATAGATGTAAGCATTATGGCAGGGTAAACTAATAGCACCTACACCTATGAAAAAGCTCAGGTATTTTCTCAGATTAACGCTCACGTATTGGTGATGACGTGACGGGAGACACGCCCAGCCTCTTCCTCACTGCTGAAGTCACAAGTTTAACAGCATCTTTTATGTACCGTTAGCCGAATACCGTTACTCTGCTACCGAGCCGAAGGAAGGTAGCCAGACACAGAAAAACAGGACATGGCAATAACGTACGACTATCTGTTTAAACTGCTGCTCATCGGGGATAGCGGAGTGGGCAAGACGTGTCTGCTGTTTCGATTCAGTGAGGACGCGTTTAACACCACTATGATCTCTACTATAGGTCAGTTTATCCCACCGTGACTGTTTGATCTGTATGGAAACATTACAGGAATGTTTATTGTGTAGTTCTATGGAAGAGTTGAATGGGCCGTTATAGAGATATATGAAGGGTTTAGGTGGTCTGTGACAGTCATTTAAAGTGACAGGAAGAAGAGGCCGTGGCTGCTGTGACAGTCTGTTGACTGAGCTGTTCATCTACATCAGAGGTCCCCAACCCCCGGGTCGCGACCCAGTATCGGGCCGTGGAAGAGTTGCTACCGGGTCGCGAGAATGTTCTGGGGAAAATGTCTGTGCAGCACTGATATACGTCCTTTGCCCTTTATGAGGCACTATCCAAATTGACATAAAAGGCGCGACTTCAGAAAACACCGGTTTCACAATTCCTATAGATGAAGATAATGTTTACAAACAAACGCTCCGCCCCGCTCCTTTGCAGGTTCTTTTGTTGCCCAGACAACAGCTGCTGTCTATGGGCACTTCGCTCAAATTGCGCTGAAACTGCCCAAAAAGTGCTGTTTGTGGAGTTGAAACACCCCGTTTTCCACAGATTATTGGAGAATAGGGCTTCTTTATTTTCAAGAGATCGTTGCATCAGGAAAAAACTAAGGATTTTACATAAATGATAAAATTTCACGGGTCACCGTCATTGTTATCGCGTCTGCTCTATTAGACACAATTGCCCCGCAGCAGCTGTTGGTGTATATTAACTTTTTTTTTTTTTTTTAAATGAGGAAATCACACAAAGTCTGATTGCAAACGGCTGTTTATAATTTCTAAAGTGCTGTCGCTGTGACAGATATGAGGTCAAATCTGATCTAACGATTATATGAACAAGACTACCATATATATACGATATAACAGGAAGAACAGATCCCGTCTTCGCCGCAGCACATGGACTACTGTTTCAGAAAGGATAAGAGAATAAAAAATAACGTCATACCGCTAAGATGATGTCTTTGCATTTATTTTGAATGCAGTAAATAATATTGTTCAATCGAAACGTCTGTTATTAAGTTTTGCTATGGAATATGTTCATACTGAAGTAAGAATATTATTATTTATTGTATGTGGGTAATTAATAAAAGCAGTTAAGACACATGTTGTATTTCTGATGGTAGTTTTCATTTCTAAGTACCCAAATTCTTAGGCTTTAGAAGTGGGTTAAACGTGTGAGGATGTGCATTCATCAACCTGTTACATAACCCCTGATCTACATGCCACAGCGCCGATGTAAAAAAAAAAAAAAAATCAGAATCAGTTGTCGTACTATTTTATCTGCACATATAATAAGACACGAGAATATCATGTATCTATTGACCTTACTTCACATTACCACTGTTCTGCCTTGAAGAAGCAAATTGTGTTTTTGAAGTTAGTAGGCCTAACTGTGCTCTTTTTTTTAGAATATGAAACACTCAAAATGAATATGTAAGTCTTAGAATGTACACTTATACATCCCTCCGCCTTGTAGTCATCCCTCCGCCTTGTAGTCATTGTCCACATGTTACTTGGGATGTTTTTGACACAGCTTTAGGTAGGCCTGTTTGCACCATTGTCCAATATGTCATTCCTGTGTGAAAACTAAGTGAGAGTTCCTTAAACTTTTGTCATTGTTATTAGGGGTGGGGGAAAAAATCGATACAGCATAGTATTGCGATATTTTGCGTGGAAATATTGTATGGATACATGGATGCCAAGTATCGATCGTTTATTATGTAAATTGCAAATATGACTTGAACTTTTTGGTACAAGAATAATAAAATAATAATAATAATAATAATGAATTGCTTTTTCAGTCCACTACTATGGTGCTGTTGTTTTTTTGTTTTGTTTTTCTGGTGAGGTCAGCAGAGGTGACAGTCAGCGTGCGGGAGGAAGTTGGTAAAACAAAGATGGAGGCATTAGAGAAAGAAATCAGAAAAGTGCCGTCCGCGTTTAAATCAAACGTATGGATTATTTAAGGAAGGGACGAAGGGGATGGATATGACATATGGGATTTGCAAGGAGTGCCGTATGAAAATAAAATACTCTGGGAATACTACAAACATGAGGACTCACCTCACATGCCACCATCCAGAGATAACGTTAGCCAAGGACGTCACAGCTAACGTTAAATCAGCTCCACCGAAAAACCAACCAACACTGGACACACTTAGCTTGACAAAGCTACCTCCCAATTCAGAGCAAGCCAAGAAGATAACACAATCCATCACTTACTTCATGTGCAAAGACCTGCATCCATACAACGTTGTGGAAAACGAGGGCTTTTGTTACATGCTCAAGACACTGAAACCCAGGTATGTGACTCTGTTGCGATGCTTTTTCATGGACACAGCCGTACCCAAGCTCTACAGAGTAATGAAGCTTAAAGTTGAGGAGAAAGGGCTGCATTAACCTGTGACATGTGGACATCATGGGCAGTGGATTCTTATGTGACTATAACAGGCCATTATGTCACAGAGGACTGGCAACTGCTGTCTCACATTCTCCAAACTAGAGCAGTACACGAAAGTCACTCCGGGGCGAACATTGTAGACCTCCTGCAAAATGCAGCACAAGAATGGGTGATTGCTGACAAAAACCTGGTGGTTGTCACCGACAACGCTTCTAACATGACCGTTGCCATTCAGTTAGCGGGATACCTGAATGTGAATTGTTTTGCTCACACGCTCAATCTGGCATCACAGTGGGCGTTAAATCTGCCAGCAGTAGCCAGGCTCATGGGGAGAGTGTGGCGCATAACTGGATTTTTCAACCGAAGCACGGTGGCAAACCACGCTTTGGAGAAAAAACTGAAAATGTTACAGCTCCCAACCCACAAACTCAAGACTGATGTCAGCACGAGATGGAACAGTGCTTACGAAATGCTCCGGCGGTTCCTTGAACATCAGCCTGCCATTTGTGCAGTGCTGTTGTCTCCCGAAGTGAGAAGGAATAGCACTGATATCTTCACCCTAAATTAGATGGATATTGGGAACACCGAAGAAATTGTCCGGGCCTTGAAGTCGATGCAGGTGGCGACCACTGTGATGTCTGAGGAAAAGAATCCTACTCTGTCACTCGTAGCACCGCTGCTTGCACAGCTGTTGCATAACACACAGGACAATATAGGTGACACAGCGCTGGTCAGAGACATCAAACAAAGCATCAATCAAGATCTTAAGGAGAGATATGCCAGTGCAGTAGAGAAGAACACCCTCTACACAGCATCAGCCCTTGACCCTGCCGTTCCTGTCCCCAGAGGAGAGACAGGAAACCTATGCCAGAGTGGTTACTGAGGCTATAACCCTTCAGGTAAACAAACATTTAAATAATAATGGCAGAATATATTCTAACCTACTTAAGAAATGTCACTGCTCAACTAATATTGTAGTCATATTGGTAAAGATTAAAAATTAAAATTTTTAAAATTAAAGACAAATTAACTATAATTTACCAAAGAAAAACAACATATTTGCTGCATACTTAAAGATATATACATTTATTATCTCCCCCTCCCTCCCTCTCTCTCTCTCTCTCTCTCTCTCTCTCTGTGTATTCTACAGGAAGAAATGAGGCAGCAGACCATCTCTGAGCCAGAAGCCAAGGAACATCAGGAAGTACCTAGCTATACTGAAGAGGATCCCAGACCCCCTGTCATATCAGCCAAGATGAGGAAGTCATGTGGGCTAGCAGACTTGCTTGGTCATACTTATGGTGATGTTGGAGCCCCACCAAAACCATTATCTGCCATAGCTGAGGAGGTCTAATCACAGAAGACCCACTAAGCTGCTGGAAATCACAAGAGCAAGTCTATCCTTTCATGGCCAAGCTGGCAAAAAGATACCTTTGTATCCCAGGTACTAGCGTCTCAGCCGAAAAAGTCTTCTCAATGGCTGGAGACATCGTCACAGCACAAAAGAGCACTCTGACCTCAGAGCATGTTGATCAGCTCCTCTTTCTGAGCAAGAATGCTGACATTCCTTCACTGTCCAAATGTCTTTGAACTTTTTTAGTCCCAAGGCCAGCAGCAAACAGTAGCACATTTTATTTAGTTCAATTTAACATTTTTATTTTAATGTAATCTAATGTAAGACTACATGTTTTATTTTAATTCAATTTAACAGTAATTTACATTATAAAATTTCCCAGTTGCTGAAGGGGCTGCATACATTTTTTGTACAAGTTGCATTGTTCAAAATACCTGTAATAGTACAGTAGTCCACACATGTTTGCATTCAATTAAGTTGGACTAGACTGTAATACAAACAGTTCAGTTTGTCAGGTGCATGCAAAAGTTATGAAAGGTTTTTATGACAGTGTTGGTCAGTCTGTCTGCTTGACAATCCCATTTTGCAGTGAGATGAACAGACTGAGAACTTTCTCTTATTAGATAAAACAGATGTTGACAGTTTTCCTTTGGGGACATATGCAGTTGAAAAAAGTTAATATATCGGAATATATGTTATCGCAATACTCAGCATATCGCAAAATGTTTAAAATCGCAATAATATCGTATCGTGACTTAAGAATCGTGATAATATCATATCTCTGGTGATTCCAACCCCTAATTGTTATGCCACAGACTTCCACAATAGCCATGAACAATACTGCTGACACTTCCCTTCCCATGTCCTGTCTGAGCTTTTATTGATGGCAGGATTGAATGCCTCTGCTGGTGTTCGTTAGAGACAGCCAGGTTTTCTCATAAATGGCATAAACTGGGATCATGTTCCATTGAGGTTGAATGCAACAAGTTTGGGTACATTTGTAAAGCCTTTAGCAACAATGCAGCTATTTAGTTGGGCTTCGACCTGACTGATCAACTCAGACATATGTTACACCATTCTGACCTTTCTACACATTCCTTCTCTATGGTTATCCCATGTAAAGGTTCTAATGCGCCTATTCCCTTTTCAGTGGAAAGAGTTGGGCTGGGTGTTCCGAAATGAGTCAGTTTCACAACGTGTCATCGTAGGACATATTACCATTGTACTAGTACTTCAACTGTCATTAGACTACATCAGTTATTTTTAATCACTAATATTGCAGGAATTGACTTCAAAATCAGAACAATTTTGCTGGATGGGAAGAAAATCAAGCTTCAGATCTGGTAAGAAGCATAGCAGCTCAGCATTACACAGTAGCCTATATAATATCATTGTGTACATACAATAAAAATGTATGTTTTAATTTTGCTGTAAAGGGATACAGCGGGGCATGAGAGGTTTAGAACCATCACCCCGGCATATTATAGAGGAGCAATGGTAAGACTTTTCATTTTATTCTGCCAACTAAATAATGTTATTTCATGCTTCTGTAGGTTATCAGACATTTGCCATTTGTTATATTTTATATACTCCTGTCCATCCCACAGGGAATTATGCTGGTGTATGATATCACAAATGAGAAATCATTTGACAACATCAAGAGCTGGATCAGGAACATAGAGGAGGTGAGAAAAAGATACACCTGTAACTGTGATTTCTGAGATCAGTGGCTTGAAACTAGTGGGATGCCAGCTTTCCTTTAGTGATCTATGGTTTGGTTCTCCCCCTTTTTTTATCAGCATGCATCATCAGATGTGGAACGGATGATTTTGGGGAATAAATGTGACATGAATGAAAAGAGACGAGTTCCGAAAGAAAGAGGGGAAAAGGTATGATTATGATTTTAAATGACAGAAATAACTGTTTCTCTTCTATACATAAGCGTTGATCCAAAAATGAAAGAAACTCACTGAACAAGCTAATATGTAAAAAATGCTGATTTAAACAGTTCCCTTTTTTTTTTTTTTTATTTATTGTTTTTTTTTTTTTTTTGGTATAGCTATCAATTGATTATGGAATAAAGTTCCTGGAAACTAGTGCAAAATCCAGCACAAATGTTGAAGAGGTGAGGCACATTTTCTGGTTGAAAACTGATCCTTTTTGCAAAGCAGACTTTTGTGTTGCAACTAGGGATGCACTGATATGGAATTTCTGGGCCGATACCAATAACCGATAATTCACAGCTCATTGTGGTCAATACTGATAACCGTTTTTTTATTTTTTATTATTACATTAAAATGTTTAATCCTTTAACATGGAACTGCTTGCTAATTCTCTAAAAGCTTCTCATTTAAAAAATGTGTCATTTAAAAGCTTTGAATTTGCACTTGCTACTATTTAAGGTTTGGTGGATGTAACATAAACCAGATATGTGCCTATATTACAGATTAATGGTGATTTGAATGACAAATAAATGACAGTACATTTGCATAATTTGTATGGTGCCCATTTATATGAGTGTTTACGGTAATCCTGATGACTGCTAACAGAGAATAATGAACTTCAAACAGCTGTACCAAAATAAACTATTTCAGCATGTAACGAACATTTAACAACAAAACACACAATACAAACCCTAATCTCTGTATACATAAAGTAATATTTATGCCGGCAGCCAGACTGCGAGTGCAGTGTAGGGATGGGGGATTGATCCTAAAGTATCGATACTTCCGATACTGATGTTGTATCAAAAATATCGATCCTCGCACAAAAATATCGATTCTAACATTAAAGAAAAAAAATAGAGATATGATTTGGTTACCATGAACAAGAACAATAATCTTCAAAGTGCTTCAAAGTGAAATAAAAAGGATTGGGCAATATTTGTGCAGGATGGGAACTAATTTCTTCTTCTGCTCATTTTAACATGCATGAATGCTGAAAGACAAAGAAGACAAGTGCTTGCGGTGTCACAAGACTCGTTCAAACAAGAGGCATCAGTATCTTGTAGAGGTGATGATATAAAATCAGACAAACAGCTTCTGGAGTAAATTCATGCTAAAACAACAACATATCTAAAGGTGAAATTTCTTATCATGTGTTTTTGGGTAATTGTTGTTAATAAATAATTAAATAAAATAGTTAGCCATGGTTTTACTAAAGTAATGTTGTAGTAATGTCACATTTATGTGTTTTGTTCATGTTTTGTGTTCATTTCTTTTATTTTGAAAGTTCTGTTCCTGTTCATGTCATGTGGTTTCCTGGTCATGTGATGTCCTGTTTTCCCTCCATGTTCATGTGTCTTGTTTTCATTGGTTTATTGTCTTGTTAACTCATTATCAGTCTTGTCATGTCACTGGTTCATGTTTTAGTATCTAGTTATCTTGTTATTAGTTCAGGCTCGTCATTGGTTGTTTATGTCATGTGGTTACCCATGTCCTTGTATTTAAACCCCTATGTTTGCCATGGTCCTTTGTTAGGTATTGTTTATGTAACGTTGTTTGGAAGTCCAGTCCAGTCCAGTCCAGTCTAGTCTAGTCCAGTCCAAAGTTTATGTTTCTGTTCACGGTTTTGGATTTCACATTTATGAATAAACTGCACTTGGGTTCTTCACATTGTCTTTGTCTACCTGTCATTGCCTGCCAGCTTCATTACAAGTAACTATGTTTTTTTTTTTTTTTTTGGCTGAAACCACAGTTTTACTACAGTAATATTGTAGTAGTAACCATGGTTAATTGTGTGGTAACTATGGTTTAACTAAATACTATGTTTAAACTATAGTTACTGTAGTGCGAATATGGTTAATTTTTGTAAATGTAAACAAAACGGAAGTCTAATAATTTTCTGTTTAGGCTCACAAATGTAAAAAACATTAATGACTTGAATATTTTAAATTACCCATTGTAACCCAAGAAATCGCAAATAAATCTGTTTAATAGAAGTATCGGTATCAATGAGATTGGACTTGAAATTATTGGTATTGGATCGAAAAGAAAGTGGTATCACCCATCTCTAGCGCAGTGATGGTTTGTGCGTGTGTGTGTATATGCGCACATTTTGCACATGCGCATTTCATTCACAGACACTTGTTACAGCACTCATCTGTGACAGTTCCACTGTATGACTTATGAAATATGAACGCAATCATAATGGCAGTAGGTGAAAATATACAGATCGCATAGTCATGAGTTATAACGTTAGAAGTCTCAACTTGAAGAATATGACAAGCACATTCGTTTCACTCACAAACTAGTGTTTTTAGCTATCTTGAGTCACACTATGAGAATTATTTCAAGATAAATGTGCCATGTTAGGATATGTTTGATTTGTTTTAATTGCAATGCTGTGCTGTAAGTAACTATGTGCTACTTCCCACATTCTGTTTGTTTCATGATTGACCATAAGTTAAACAAGTACATGGTGCAGTGACTTTGAATTTGAAATAATCCTCACAGAGCTACATGAGTTTGGCTCTCACTCACACAAACACAGTGTTTATGTGCACACACACTGCCACTTGGGCTGCTTGAGTCACTGCCTGAAGAAAAGAAGCCGCAGGCAGTCAGAGATTCTCAGCTGTAATCTGTAACAAATTATCAATGGAAATATCGGTAGTAATTCCATTATCGGTACAATTAATAGTATTTTGATTTTCCCGTTTATCAGCCAATAATATATCGGCCGTCGATTTATTGTGCATCCCTAGTTGCAACCAATCAAATTAATTTTTATTGCACAAGAATTGCATATTTTACAATGTATTATCTGATCTAGTGTCATGGTTCTGTTTTCTTCAATGTTAGGCCTTTGTCACCCTTGCTAAAGACGTCATGACTAGACTTAACCTAAAAATGGTGAGAATGCTAATGTCACAATCATCCAAAAAAATGTTGATGAACTTACTACACACTGACTCAAACTTGAAGAATTATTATCTTTAAAATGTTTACTCACATCTAGAATACCTTTAACTGTGTCTATCTGGGCTTAAGTAAGAAAATGCTTTAATTAAACATCTGCCTTTATCTCTAACACTAATGATGAATGGACTTTGTTTTCTTACCTATTTGCCTTCAGAATGAGAATAACCCAGCAGGAGGAGGAGGAGCATTGAAAATCACAGAGAATCGATCCAAGAAGCCCAGCTTCTTCCGCTGCACTTTGCTCTAACCCAGCAACGTTTGCAGCCTCAGTGTGTGAATGTTTTCATTTCTCTATGTGTGTTTGAGCTCAGTGTGTTTGTGGGAGGGTTTACTCTACCACTGGACTTTCAGCTGTTAGCTGCTGCTAAGAGCTTTGGACTTCAGCCTGCCTTATGTATGCATACTTGAGCCAGAAAAGAGTTTGGTAGACTCTTTTGAGATGTTCCCAAAAAGTTTCTTTTAAACCAAAATATCCATCAACCTCACCCTACCCCCTTAACCTTGCAACCTAGATCTTATCCTTTTAGTGTAGCATGGTTTGAATCTATTTTTTCTCTATATTGTCAATAATTCATCACATTTAGTCAAATTATAGTTACATTGATTTTAAAGTGATTTGCTGTAGCAGCATTTAATGAAGGAAAATATATGAAAGATATTACAGAAGATTAAACTCCTGCTGCTGAGCAGTTTTTGGCAATAAAGAACGTGGACCTAAAGTAGCAATTGAAGAACCTGATGGTTTGACAGTTAAATATGCAATATAATGCTTTTGAACGTCATGTTTTGAATGGTATATTTCAAGTAACTCATTTTATATGTAGTTTAATACATTTCCTTGAGGTTATTTTTCTTTTGAAGAAATTAAAGCTGATGTAACTTTTTCAGTGTTAAAATACTTTGTTCTATCCCAGCTTAATATGCAGAACAGTTTCTGCTAAGAAATTTTGGTGCCGGCCAATGTGTATGGGAATGATCAACTTTGCCGGACAAATTGGAAAAAATTCGGTCATCTCATTTTGGTGTTTATTTTGCACTGTAAACACAATGTACTATGCATAATAATGCAACTGGCTAATAATGACACAAAAAAGTTTCAACAATGGGGGAAAAACTAAAAAAACTAAACTGCAATTTGCAACAACATTTTTTTATAAATATTAAAATAACAAATGGTAGGTTATGTCATATAATTTCTCACCATGACTGTTTTCTTCCCATTTTTCATAGCAAGTGTGTTGGTTCCAAAGTGAAGTTAAGTATGTCCAGTTTTTCTCTACATTTTGAGATTCACGTAAGCCTGGTGTCCTTCTCTCCAGAAGATGTGAAGTGAGAAACTTCTCACAGAAAGCTGTTTTGAAAACATTGTTTATTTTAGCACATACTTCTGCTTTAAATTTTTGTTACTGTTCCATAGCCACAATAAACTGTGGAATCAAAGCAGTGTTCCATAGTTTGCAGCCTTCCCCCTTCTGCCTGACCTTACCCTATTAATCTTTCATGACAAAAGTGAAAAACTCAAAACTGTGATGGATAACTTTTTTTCTTCAGTTTTTATCTCTCATACATTACATACTGATCATTAAAAAATAGACAAAAGAATAAAGACAGAGGGATAAAGACACATTTCCTCATGCTTGTTGAAGCAGCAGCTAGCTATGCCTCAGCTAGGCCCTGTATATTAGTATATATATACACAGTATTACATTTACTAATGATATCATATTTTTTTACTCTACCAACATAATCATCTTTTACTTACCACTGCATATGAACCACCTAAAGCATGTTAACCTGTGCTTATGTGAGAATGAATTATTGTTAATACTTATTTTATAACTCAGTTTAATGGCATCACAGTATTCTGTATATTGTCTTTTTTTAATTCCCTCTTTTATAAGACTCTCTTGAGTGTGAAACTGTGTAGTGTTTACAGTACTACTTGCAATAGTGCCTTTTTATGTATGTCGTGCACTGTTACCTGTGGGTGGTTCTCTCGTAGAGCCTCCTCACCTCATAAACCACTGATGTTTCCTGAGTGCAAGGTTGTACTAGCCTGAATGTGTTTATTTGGGTGTTTAAAAGTTTACTCCTCTCAGCGTATTGGGTTTTACCAGGCCCAGGCTTACAGACTTTTTCACATTTTCTGTGCAGATTTTGGGCAAAAATCTGTGGGATTCTGCTGAATTAATGTAACTAAACCTCTTATTGGTAGCTTAAGGAATAATCAAATTAGCCAAAATAAACAGTAAATGAACATGCAAGGAGAGGCATTACAGCTCTATGTGGCCTGGTTGTTACAAATGCAAAAAGCAAAGAATTCAAACCCAAAGACACCCTGTGGTGATTTACTGGGAATTTGCAGTCTTTTTAAGTTACTCAAAATTAATTAATGATCGATTCTGCTGTTCATGTTAAAGGATGTATGACTGCTCAAGTTCCATTGGCTGCTGTTTGTCTGTTTGACCGAGCTCCTGCTCAGAGGTGTGCCATTTGCCAATTAATGGCCCTGAAGTCATGATTTGAATATGCATGCAGGCAAATTCTACAATGAAACAATGACAGCACTCAACCTCCCAGTCTTACTGACCATTCATTGCAGCTTTTATGTCCCATTTTTTAACATGTCTTCCTTGATTTTTATCATCTGTTCTGTAATATGTCTGTTAACTGATTATGTAAAAAGATTAAAATATCTTTTCGAAATGATGTAAATGTGCTTCATTTTTATCACATTTGATCACATTATACTTAATAATATTTTCTCTATTTGGACGAGGCAAATGCTAAGTCCATTATGAGAGAGGTGATGTTACTGACTATACACCTTTTTCCTACATCCCATGATGCTTAGCGAGATGTGGGCTTTACTTCCATTGTCAAGTTAACAGCTGTTGTTGCGGCGTACGTCCATTCACTCTTTCGTTGTGGTGTTGGGATTTTGCGGAGAGCATGTATGATTTCGTATGGACATACATCAATCACTATATCAGTGTGTTACTGAAAGATAATAAACTGCAAAAAAAAATCAAAAAAAAAAATCATAAAGACAAAGAAAGCGTAAACAAAACTGGTGCGCTGTTTCTCCCAGATGCAGTTGAGATTTAATCTAAGCGCAAACGCAACATTTGGAGCAAAATTATTGGTTGTTTTAGTGGAGTACCTGTGTTAGTTCAGCTTCAGATGTGTGTGCTTGTCATCCTGTCACCCTGCATGTTCAAATCAGACAGACACACTGAGGAAGAGCGGTGAAGTTTTCGTCCATGAGTATGTAATTGCTTTTTGACGTTGTCCAATCGGATGGTTATTTCCTTTTAAATCCGCACTTAAGTTTAACATTTTGTTCGGCGGGTGATTGACTGGCGAGAGGTGGTGCTTTGCTGCCATCTGGGATGCATCAGAATGCAGTTTTAAACCTCAAATGCAATGTGGTTTTGACTACCTCTGTATGTTTTTTGTAATCCAATAACAAAACATTTTGCACCCCATTTACAACTATATTTAGCGCTGACCATTTGCAATTGGATCATCCGAAACACGTCTTATTACCAGCTGTAAACGTCCTTGTTACTTTCGTAACCTCCGCTCCCTGATGGAGGGAACGAGATGTTGTGTCGATGTAGTGACACTAGGGGTCACTCTTGGGAGCCCCAAACAGCCCTTTTGAAAAAAGGCCAATGGGAATTGGCAAGTGGAATTTGCATGCCACTCCCCCGGACATACAGTATAAAAGGCGCTGGCTCGCAACCACTCATTCAGGTTTTGTGCTGAGGAGCCGAGACAAGGTCCCAGCTATTTCAGCGGGTAGTTCAGTATTGTGGCAAGAGGGACACAACATCTCGTTCCCTCCATCAGGGAACAGAGGTTACGAAAGTAACCAGGATATTCCCTATCTGTCACTCACTCGACGTTGTGTCGATGTAGTGACACTCGGGGTCCCTATACGAAACGCCACAATAAGCTGAACTGTGTTACGTGGACTTATGAGCGTCGAACGGTCCTTTGGGAACAAGTCGACTTGCCCAACAAATAGGGATAGGCTAGCCCAGCCAAGGCCTCTTTTCTTCTTTTTTTCTCCCCAAAAAGAGTGGAATTTTGTTTACCGGCTGGGGGCCATAAGTGTCTATGTTGGGGGGGTGTCACTCCCAAGGGGAAGACACCGCGGAGACCACACCCCGCCCGGAGGGTCTGTGCAAGTAGGCTCACTGGGGGAAATGCATATTTGCATAGTCCCGGGGGCCAGCTGTGTGCCAGCGCGTCTATACCGAGGGATGCCTCGGTCAGGGTGTACCAAAGCGGGCAGTGGAAGGATTCCCAGGAAGCAAACAGGTCTACCTGTGCTCGACCAAATCGACTCCAAATCAGCTGGACCACCTGGGGGTGGAGTCTCCACTCTCCCCTGAGCATAACCTGTCATGACAGCGCGTCCACTGCGGTGTTGAGGTCGCCCGGGATGTGAGTGGCTCGCAGCGACTCGAGGCGCTGCTGACTCCAGAGGAGGAGACGGCGGATGAGTTGTGACATGCAACGGGAGCGTAGGCTGCCTTGGTGGTTGATGTACGCTACCGTCGCCGTGTTGTCCGTCCGGACCAACACATGCTTGCCCTGGATCAATGGCCGGAGCCTCCTCAGGGCGAGCAGTACTGCCAACAACTCCAGGCAGTTGATGTGCCAACGCAGCCACGGGCCAGTCCAAGAGCCAGCGGCTGCATGCCCGTTGCATACGGCACCCCAGCCCATCTTGGAAGCGTCCATCGTAACCACAATGCACCTGGAGTCTTGCTCTAGGGGAACCCCTGTACGTAGAAATGCTAGATCGGCGTGACGACCACGCAATGTGTCCCGCAGCGCCATGCCTATCTAGGGACTCGAGTCCGAAGCCAGTGCTGAAATGGTCTCATATGCATCAACCCGAGTGGTGTGGCCACCGCTGAGGATTCCATATGCCCCAGGAGCCTCTGAAAAAGTTTCAGTGGAACCACTGTCCTCCGTCTGAACGCCTTCAGACGGTTCAGCACCGACCGCGAGGCGCGCCGTCATCGAGACTGAGTCCAACTCCAAGCCGAGAAAAGAGATGCTCTGAACTGGGGAGAGCTTGCTCTTTTCCCAGTTGACCCGAAGCCCCAACCGGCTGAGGTACGTGAGCACCAGTTCCCTGTGCACACACAACACATCCCGAGAGTGAGTTAGGATTAGCTAGTCATCGAGATAGTTGAGGATGCGGACGTCTACTTCCCTTAGCGGGGCAAGGGCTGCCTCTGCGACCTTCGTGAAGACTTGAGGGGACAAGGACAGGCCGAAGGGGAGGACCTTGTACTGGTACGTCCGGCCCTCGAAAGCAAACCGCAGGAAGGGTCTGTGTCGAGGTAAAACCGAGACGCGGAAGTACGCGTTCTTCTTGATGCCGGACGCTGGCTAGAATGTATTTTTGCATTAGCATCTTGAATGGGAGTCTGTGCAAAGCCCAGTTCAGTACTCGCAGGTCCAAGATTGGCCGCAACCCACCGCCTTTCTTCGGTACGATGAAGTAGGGGCTGTAAAACCCCTTCTTCATCTCGGCCGGAGGGACAGGCTCTATCGCACCCTTCCATGGAAGGGTAGCGATCTCTGCATGCAAGGTAGCGCCATTCTCGCCCTTCACCGAAGTGAAGCGTGCGCCGCTGAACCTGGGCGGGTGCCTGGCAAACTGAATCGCATAGCCGAGTTGGACGGTCTGGGTCAGCCATCACGACGGGTTGGAGAGCGCAAGCCATGCGTTCAAACTCCGGACGAGGGGGACCAAGGGGACAATCACGTCGGACGTACTTATGGGTGGGGATCACGGCAGGGCAGAGCCTGAGGCGCCACATCGAGGGGGCTCGAGCCCCGTGGCCGTGCTGAGTCCAGGGACATCGAAGCACTTACCTGGCTCCTGATACACACCATAAGATTGTTCGGGGAGGAGGGAGGAGGAATATCGTCCCTGCAGTCTGTCGGAACCAACCCGGGGTGGGTGTGTTCGTGCCAGTGCTGGGCGCGCTGGGGCGGGGGGCCTGACGCTGGACAGTGTCGCCGAACAGGCCAACCTGGGAAATGGGGGCATCAAGGAACTGCGCCTTGTCAGCCTCTCTCATCTCGACCAGGTTGAGCCAAAGGTGGCGCTCCTGGACCACCAGGGTGGACATCGCCTGCCCAAGAGACCGCGCCGTGACCTTTGTCGCCAGGAGAGTGAGGTTGGTCACTGAGCGCAGTTCCTGCATCAATCCCGGGTCAGAACTACCCTCGTGCAGCTCTTTTAGCACCTTAGCTTGGTGTACCTGCAGGAGAGCCATGGCGTGCAGGGCAGAGGCGGCTTGTCCAGTGGCACCGTAGGCCTTAGCCATCAGAGACGACGTAAACCTACAGGCCCTGGATGGGAGCTTCGGGTGCCCATGCCAGGTGGCGGCGCTCTGCAGGCACAAGTGCACCACGAGTGCCTTATCCACCTGGGGGATCACCGAATACCCCCTGGCCAACCCACCATCGAGGGTAGTGAGAGCGGGGGAGCTGAAAGATCGGGTAGTAAAAGGTGCCCCCACAATCTCGTCAGCTCCTCATGCACCCCGGTAAGAAAGGGACCGGGGCGGGGCGCGGCCGTGAGCGGTGCTCTGGGCCCAGGAACCAATCATCGAGCCACAAGGGTTCAGGGGAGAGTGGAGGGTTCCACTCTAGCCTGACACTCGTGGCCGCCTGGGAAAGCATGTCCGTCAGCTCCGCGTCGGCCTGAGACTGGGCGACCATACCCGAAGGAGGAAGCCCAGCCGAAGCCTCCACGTCAGACTGGACGAGCCCACTCTCCGATGCTGCGATCGAGAGCTCATCGTCTTCCTGGGCTCCAAATAAGAGGTCGAACTCGCCCTGAGACGAGCCGGCAGTCTCATCTGAGAGCCTGATCAGGGCAAGCGAGCGTGCTGAGGAATGGGAGGTCCGTGGGGGGTTACCCGGTGGAGGTGCTCCCATTGAAGTCCCCAAATCGTCCCCAGTGCTAACCGACGTGGCCTCATATCCGTAGGTAGAAGGACAGATGGCGGGGAGCCGCTGGGGTGGCTTGCCTTCTTACGAAGGAAAGCCGCGACCGCAATGTTGCCATAGTCTTGTTCTCGCAATGAGGACATGACCCATTCACGAATGATGTCTCCGCATGGACAGTGCCCAGACACGTAAGACAGCGATCGTGGCCGTCAGAAGCGGAGAGATAACAACCGCAACCAGAAATAATACACAAACGGAAGGGCATCTTTAAAAAGATGTCTGTGAGTGCCACTCTTTTAGTTAGAAAATATACTCTTTTAGAATATATACTTTTTGTTCTGCCGAAGCACCCAGGGGCATTCTCTATACTCCACGGGTGCAGAGGGGGAGAAGCCGCTGAAATGCGCCATAGATCCAGCAGTTTGAGGTGAATAGTAGCGAGATTGATTCAGTGCGCTGAATGCAACCGCTCGGCTCCGAAGAGAAAATCTGAATGAGTGGTTGCGAGCCAGCTCCTTTTATACCAGTATGTCCGGGGTAGTGGCATGCAAATTCCACTCGCCAATTCCCATTGGCCTTTTTTCAAAATCAGAGGTGTTTAGGGCTCCCAAGAGTCACCCCTAGTGTCACTACATCGACACAACGTCGAGTGAGTGACAGATAGGGAACAGGGTCTAAAATGCCTGCAGCCAGAGCTAGGGAATGCCATTGAACGACTTCCGGCGGAAGTTCCACCCATATTCGTTTCTCCAGTAAGACCCTCAGGAAAAAGGTGGATACAGTATATATAATAAACAGCATCAGATCACTGAAGTTATCCCTTTCCCTTTATTTTGAAAAATGGTATAGTTTACAACATAGAGGCAGACCCTTATCTCCCTTTTTCATTAACAGATATCATGATTAAAATAACAAAAGCCTCCTTTCCTCATTATATACACTCACTGAGAACTTTATTAGGAACATTATGGCTTGACGTGGTCTTCTGCTGTTGTAGCCCAAGGTTTGACATGTTGGGCATTCTGAGATGCTGTTCTGCTCACTACAATTGTACATTGGGGTTATCTGAGTTACTGTAGCCTTTCTGTCAGCTTGAACCAATCTGGCCATTCTCCGTTGACCTCTTTCATCAACAAGGCGTTTCCGTTCGCAGAACTGCCGCTCACTGGATGTTTTTTGTTTTTGGCACCATTCTGAGTAAACTAGAGACTGTACATGAAAATCAGGAGTTACAGAAATACTTAAACCAGCCCATCTAGCACCAATAATCAACAATTTTCCGCATTCTGATGGTTGATGTGAACATTAACTGAAGCTCTTGACCTGTATCTGAATGATTTTATTCATTGCACTACTGCCACACAATTGACTGATTAGAGTGAGTGTATATTTAAATGTCTGTTAGACATACAGTGCATCCGGAAAGTATTCACAGCGCTTCACTTTTTCCACATTTTGTTATGTTTCAGCCTTATTCCAAAATTGATTAAATTCATTTTTTTCCTCAAAATTCTATAAACAATACCCCATAATGACAACATGAAAGAAGTTTGTTTGAAATCTTTACAAATTTATTAAAAATAAAAAACGAAAAAATATTACGTACATAAGTATTCACAGCCTTTGCTCAATACTTTGTTGAAGCACCTTTGGCACCAATTACAGCCTCAAGTCTTTTTGAGTATGATGCTACAAGCTTGGCACACCTATTTTTGGGCAGTTTATCCCATTCTTCTTTGCAGGACCTCTCAAGCTCCATCAGGTTGGATGGGGAGTGTTGGTGCACAGCCATTTTCAGATCTCTCCAGAGATGTTCAATTGGGTTCAAGTCTGGGCTCTGGCTGGGCCACTCAAGGACATTCACAGAGTTGTCCTGTAGCCACTCCTTTGTTATCTTGGCTGTGTGCTTAGGGTCATTGTCCTGTTGAAAAATGAACCTTCGCCCCAGTCTGAGGTCCAGAGCGCTCTGGAGCAGGTTTTCATCAAGGATGTCTCTGTACATTGCTGCATTCATCTTTCCCTCGATCCTGACTAGTCTCCCAGTTCCTGCCGCTGAAAAATATCCCCACAGCATGATGCTGCAACCACCATGCTTCACTGTAGGGATGGTATTGGCCAGGTGATGAGCGGTGCCTGGTTTCCTCCAGACATGACACTTGTCATTCAGGCCAAAGAGTTCAATCTTTGTTTCTCATGGTCTGAGAGTCCTTCAGGTGCCTTTTGGCAAACTTCAGATGGGCTGTCATGTGCCTTTTACTGAGGAGTGGCTTCCGTCTGGCCACTCTACCATACAGGCCTGATTGGTGGAGTGCAGCAGAGATGGTTGTTCTTCTGGAAGGTTCTCCTTTCTCCACAGAGAAACGCTGGGGCTCTGTCAGAGTGACCATCGGGTTCTTGGTCACCTCCCTGACCAAGGCCCTTCTCCCCTGATCGCTCAGTGTGGCCGGACGGCCAGCTCTAGGAAGAGTCCTGGTGGTTCCAAACTTCTTCCATTTACGGATGATGGAGACCATTGTGCTCATTGGGACCTTCAATGCTGCAGTAATTTTTCTGTACCCTTCCCCAGATCTGTGCCTCGATACAATCCTGTCTCGGAGGTCTACCGACAATTCCTTGGACTTCATGGCTTGGTTTGTGCTCTGACATGCACTGTTAACTGTGGGACCTTATATAGACAGGTGTGTGCCTTTCCAAATCATGTCCAATCAACTGAATTTACCACAGGTGGACTCCAGTCAAGTTGTAGAAACATCTCAAGGATGATCAGTGGAAACAGGATGCACCTGAGCTCAATTTTGAGTGTCATGGCAAAGGCTGTGAATACTTATGTACATGCGATCTTTTCGTTTTTTTATTTTTAATAAATTTGCAAAGAACAAACTTCTTTCATGTTGTCATTATGGGGTATTGTTTGTAGAATTTTGAGGAAAATAATGAATTTAATCCATTTTGGAATAAGGCTGTAACATAACAAAATGTGGAAAAAGTGAAGCGCTGTGAATACTTTCCGGATGCACTGTAAGTGAACGAGCTGTACTAGTGTACCGTTAGCTAGAAGTGTATTCCATACTGGAAAATAAAATGAGAAAAACAACCCTACGGTGTAAAGATACTTTAGTGTTCTCCTTTATTTCTGACATCTTTGTGCTTCAACTGCTTTGATTATCTTGCTGTGGCAGATAAAAATCCATCATGACATCTAAGTCTGTGTGCCTGTCCTCTCTCTGGAGGGCCTGTAGTCATTGGAGTTGACTTCCAAGGCCCCAGCCAGGTCTTTTACACTACTGGCTGCTCGAGGCTTATTCAGGATGTCCCCTATGGCCTTCACCTTTCGTGGGTTAGTGTTCAGACTCTTAGATCTGAGAGCAGGGTATATCCTGTCCTCTGCTACATACAAGTGATCTGAGTCTGTCAGCTCCTCTCTCTTCTCTTCTCTTTCCTCTGTTTTGGTGCTCTCCCTCCCACTATTTGCCTCTGTATCATTGTCATCTTTCTTCTCATCACTGTTCTTAATTTGTGTTTCTGTTTTTGTCCTCATGCTCTCTTTAGAAGCCCCTTCTTTATCTCTGTCCTCTGCCTGTCTTGGTCTAGTCTCTGAAGATATCTTGGGTGTAAATGGGGAGGGATGAACTTTGTAATCAAAGCGTGGGGGCCAGCGACCTATGGTTGGAGATCTACTTGCTTGATCCTGTAGGCCATGGGGCTCTGAAGCCCACGTTGTCCTCTGACTGCCCAACATTGGCTGTGTCACAGAATCATATACAGTACCGCTCTGGGATCTATTCTCATAAGAAAGCGAGTCACTCTGATTTTCAGTTGGGTACTGCCTCAGTGACTGCGCTCTCTCCAGAGGATGCAAGACTGCTGTGTCCAACCTCACCCTCTCTACCACCATCCCAGCTGACTCCATTGCAGCATCCAGCAGAGCCTGTGGGTCTTTGGGAGGCTGAGTAGAGAAGAGTTTTGGGGTTTGAGAGTTCTGGTCCCGACTCTTTGTCTCACAGGGAGAGATGAAAATGTCCACACTGGAGCTAGAACGCATCCGCTGCCGAAGGGGGACCACGTCCAGCGTGGGACCGTAGGAAGAAACCTGCTGAGGATTCAGAAGGAGCTCACTGCTGCTGATACTGCCATGTCTCTCTGAAGCTGTCTGACCCTTCCTGTCTCCTGACGCCTCCTCAGCTGGTGCACGGTCCTCTGCATCCAGATGCCAGCGGTACAAACTGTAGCCATCAGCACTGTTAATGCTACTGCGACGAAGCAGGCCAGATTGTTCGCATCCCAGTGAGCTCCCGGATCGCGTGCTGACCAGCTCACAATGATCAATGCCAACCAGACGTTCTAGTGCATGCATCATGCGACCAGAGAACTCCTCTAGCTGAGCCAAGCGCAGGTCTACTGTCTGCAGAGAGGCTTTCATGGAGTGCTCCCTTTCGTTTACTTCTTCTAGACGCATAGACATGTTCTCCACCCTGTGACAGCAAATATTCCACATAGTTGCTACCATTTTTATTCCAGTGGTTATTCTAAATGACTTCAAATTAATTTACTTGTATAGCACTTTTTACAAAACATATAGTTCCAAAGCAACTTTACAGAAAATAGAAAAAGAAAAGACCTTTGCCGTGTTTGTTTTTCATACAGTACCTCTGTGAAGTGATCCGGATTCTCTCATCATTGGAAGACTGTGTCTCGTCCTCCTTCTCTCTGAAGTACTCCTCCACACACTGTTCTTCAAACTCATACAGACTCTTCAGTTCATCTGGACTCAGAGTCAACTCTGGAAGAAACAGAATGAAGAGATAGATAGTAAAAAAGGAAAATTAGCTGTTATATGGTTGATATAACATTGACATGAGCAGTAATAGGAGTAATAACTAAGCCCGCGGTCTCTCTCGTCCAGCTCTCCTTCTTGTTTCTTCCTGCAGCGGCAGCACAGGCGCTTCAGCACAATGTATATGTGGCTGAGGATGATGAGTGGAGGAGGCAGGACTGGCCGATCATGGAACGTCATGATAAGCTGGTAACGCTGGAACTTCCACACTTGGTTGGAGATGGACTTCACTTCGAAGAATGTGTTACTATTAAGGAAATATCAGTCGAGTTCTGTCAGTTTCATAATGCTAATAAAGGAACTGTTCACCTAAAAATGACAAATCTGTCATAATTTCCTCTCCTTCATGATGTTTCAAATGCGTATGATTTTCTGTCTTATGTGGAACACAAAAGGGGATGTTCTATTGAATCTCCCAGTCTGTCTTTTCAATGCAATGGCAGTGAATAGTGATTTATTTTCAAGCTTTGAAAAGGATGCCAAAGTATTATGAAAGTAGTCCATGTGACTCATGTGTCAAATTCCAAGTCTTATGAAGACTGTTTTTAGCGCTAAACAACACGTGAGCCACTGTAAATGAGCTTCTCTCATAGCAGTTATGAATGCACAATGGACGTCAAGATTTTCACTAAAAATGACTTACAGTAAACTATACGTTGTTTTTCACCAAAGTCTATTTTATGCATTCAGAAGACTTTGAATATGACGCTTGAGTCACATGGATTACTTTTATGATAGTTTTGTGTCCTTTTTGAAGTTTGAAGTGAATCGCTATCCACAGCCATTGTATTGAAAAGATTGACCGGGATATTCATTAAAGTATACCATGTGTTCCATATAAGAAGGTCTTATGGGTTTGGAACAACATGAGGGTGAGTAGGTTATGGCAGAGTTCATTTTTTGTTTTCCTTTAATGGATTTATGACAACATAATAAAGAGTGCTACAACAATGCTATGGTACAAATTATTGTTTTACATAACAGGGTTCCTGCTGTAGTTCTGTTTAGTCTTTGACTCACTTGAACACAGCAATAAGCAGGTTGACCAGTAGGATGTTGGCTACCAATAGATAGCAGGCCATAATGGCAGGTGTGAGCCAGGCCCCGGGTATACACGGAGGAAGCTTTTTCCCATCTTCATCATACATGTTCTCACCACAAGGTGCTGAAATAAACAGCAGTTTTTGATTCTGTAATGATACATTTCTTACTATGTGACAGTACAGTGTTGTTTAATTAAGTATAATTGTGTGTATAGTGAAATAAATTGTAGACTTACGATTAATCTCCATTGCATAGACTGATGCAAAAAGCGCATTAAACAAAGGAGAGAAAGCACAGATAAAACATTGTGGAGAACATACTGTACACATTTTTATCCTTGCAAAATAAGCCAGTCATCTCATCCATTCATTATGAGTAAAAGTTAAAGACATCTTAAAATAGAGCTAAATCGTAAAGGAAATACTGTAAAAAAAATAAATAAAATTGTGTTAAATTGAGTTATATATTTCAGTAAACTCCACTTTTCAAGAGTGAAAAAAATACGAATACTCTTGAAATATAAATGTTTACATTTGCACAATTATTAAACATGCAGTTTCTTTCATAATACTATCACATATTTGTGTACAATTACCATTTTGTATTTGACTATGTTCACTTTAAGTATTAAAGGGATAGTTTACCCCAAAAAATTGAAAAATATGTCATCATTTACTCAGCCTCATGTTGTTCCAAACTCATATGCCTTTCTACTGTAGAACACAAATTTAGATGTAAGGCAGTTGTTAATTACTTTCATTGCATCTTTTTTCCAAACCAATCTCATGAGAATTCATCACAACAGTATGAGATGGAGAATTCATACTAATTCATACAAGTTCATTTGTAAGAAATTGTATGAGTTATACACCCACCAATGAGAGACGCTTCCCTAATGTACTTGTAGTGTATGTGTTTGGTTGATGTAATTGTCATATATTTACGTACGAATGAAGTTGTACGAATTGGTATGAATTTGCCACCTCGCAGTATTGTGTTGAATTCTCATGAGACTAAGGCTGTCTTTCTGCCTAATATCTTCTTTTGTGTTCTGCAGAAAAAAGAAAGTCATAAACATGTTTGAAACAACATGAGTGTGAGTAAATGATGATAGAATAAAAAATTATCCCTGTAATAAGAAGCAAAGAAACCAACATCAGAAGGGGGGGGGGGGTGCGGGAGACAGCAGCAAACCTACTGTAAGCTCATGCAGGGGAGGTATAAAGACCAGCAGTGTCACACACTCAGCCCATCACACATGATTCAGTGGAGGGCAAATGCCACTGCAGTGTAAATGGTGACATGAAAAGGAGATGAGACACAAATCATGACCTTTTTGCAGTGTTCACAGACACTAAGACGGTGAAATGAAGATGAGATGGATCATCCACACATGAATCAGGAAACAGAATCTTACTATGAATTCTAGTCTTACGGTCTATCGAGTCAGCAAACACTTCTCCATAGATCATCCAGTAGGGCATATAGAAGATATTCCTTGCCAGGCGCCACGTCGGCTCTTCATCGGGATGCAGGATGGCCTGACGTGCCACGCCGAAACTCATAAGAACCACCAGCATGATTACCACAAAGTACAGCATGTCAATCATCTGCACACACACACATTAAAAACCCCTTATTGTTAGGATCACATAAATACAAAAGCATATGAGCCATTCACATTTAGTAAATTTATTATAGTTCTCACCATTTTACCAATCATCATGACATATGGTCCCAAGTACTTGTTAACTCCAAAGATGTCAAGGACACGAATGTACCAGAAGATGATGTCTACGCAGTAGATGACCCGTCCGTAGCCCATATAAGGCTCATTCTGTAAGCGCAGTAACAGTCCCATAAGGAACGTGGTGATGGCCGCCAGGTCAGTGATATTCCAGTACTCTTCAAGCCATACGTTTATCTTCTGTTTCAGCTTTCCTGGCTCCGACATCAGGATCTACAGAAACACATGCACTAGATGCATAAACACAACATTCCCCAATATAGTAACTATAACTGACCAACTGGCAAATGCATTTCTGTACTTCACCTGTCTAACTTTCTCCAGTCCAAGAGTGATGATGTAGGAGATGACAATCCATTCCTGTAAGCATGGCCATCTCTCCATTTTCACCAGGATGATGTAATTGTACAGCATCAGGTACACCAGGTAGGCAGTCTGAGAAGACACATACTAATTTTTTCTGCAGTTCTACAGTATCTGAATGTTAAAAATGTGTGGTACATTGTTTTGTTTTTTTATTCAGATATAACATACCGTATTGAACCAGAACTTGGTAAATGGAGCGTTATAGAAATAGTAAATCTTTTTCCCAATTGGCACTCGTTTCTGCTTTTTACCATCTTCTTCATCACCTTTCTTAGATACTGCATCCATACTCACAGTGCCATCCTAAAAATAAATAACAACCCGTCTTTCACCCCCTAAAGACCCACAAAAAAGTAACAACCGTCTGTAGTTCAAATCAAATATATGTATATATTGTTACCTTGCTGGATTTGTTATCATCCTCCTTGTCTTTAATCTCTTCTTTGTTTTGGTACGACAGATCATCTCTAGTCCGGAAGTCCAGGAGAAGGATGGCTGGAGGACAAATGATTCCAATGATCACCTGGCAACAAATGACAAAAAAACTTGGTTACATCATATTCAAACTCAATGCCTACTGACTTATAAATGTAGTGTGTATTTATGCTAAATTTCAGACCTTGAGTCCATTGCTTTTCCCCACTCGTAGGCAACCCATCCACATGTCGGTGAGCAGCATCTGACTACAGGTGTGGGCTATGAAGTCTCTGTGTTTGGCAGCCACAGCCAGTTTCAGACAGGTAGAGTTGCTCCAGTTCTTCAATTCATAAGTCAACAGCTTCATCGCCACCTGTTCATCATGCTTGTAAGACTGATCTAGCAGCTCATATGCTAACTGACCAAATTCCCTGAGACAGAGAGAGAGAAAGAGAGAGACAGAGAGAGGGGGGGTTGAATTTAAGATGTGACATTGTAAGTGATAGCAAGAAAAAATAGCTAAAAACTTACTTTGAGCTTAAAGGGATAGTTCACACAAAAATTTAAATTCTCTCATCATTTAATCACCCTTATGCCATCCCAGATGTGTATGACTTTTTTTCTTTAGCAGAACACAATGTAGATTTTTAGAAGAATATCTCAGCTCTGTAGGTCCATACAATGCAAGTGAATGGGTGCCAATATTTTGAAGCTCCAAAAATCACATATGTCCGCAAAAAAGTAAACCATAAGAGTCCAGTGGTTATATCAATGTCTTCAGAAGTGATATGATAGGTGTGGGTGAGAAACACATCAATATTTTAGTCCATTTTTACTATAAATTATCCTCCCTGCTCAGTCGATTTCCACTTTATCTTTCACATTCTTTTTGTGTTTTTGGTGATTCACATTCTTCATGCATACAAAGATATGGATTTAACCACTGGAGTGTTATGGATTACTTTTATGCTGCCTTTATGTGCTTTTTGGAGGGTAAAAATGTTGGCACCCATTCACTTGCATTGTATGGATCTACAGAGCTGAGATATTCTTCTAAAAATCTTTGTTTGTGTTCAGCAGAAGCAAGAAAGTCATTCCCATCTGGGATGGCATGAGGGTAAGTATAAGATGAGAGAATTATCATTTTTGGATTAACTATTCCTTTAATCAAGCCACATATTTCTGCTCTTTTCTGTGAAAATGCTATATCAAGCCCAGTAGGAGAAACGGGGTTGGTTGGCCCAAATGCAAACAAGTGTTTAGGCTAGTCATGAAAAATAAATTTTAAGAAATATTTTGTGACACTGATTTTGTCGTGCTTTTACCCAAGAACTTAAGCTTTCATTAGCAGCAAGTTGGGTTATCTCAATTTTTATTCCACCAGAGATATTCAGCATAGAATGAAAAGTGAACCAAACCAATCCTGGTCTCCTCTACTATGTTTAGATTGCCATTCTCAAAATGGTAGCATTGAAGATTCTTGAATTATTTATTTATAATAATAATAATAATAATAATAATAATAATAATAAAATAATAATTATTATTATTATTATAATACAAATTGCTCACTTTGAATTATTGTCCAGGTCCTGGGAGATGTCGTCCACTAGTTCACTCCGTGAGGACTCATGTGCCATGGCTTTGTAGAGTTTACAGGCCACCAGAGCTTTGGCCATGGCCTCCTCTCCCCTCTGCCAGAGAAACAGCGCCATCTTCTGACGCTTCATAAGAACAGCCCACACCATTAGCTCATGGAAGGGGTACTGAAATCGACTGACCTCTGGATCATCAACATCGATATCGATTTCTTCCTCCTTCTTCTTCTTCATCTTCTTTTTACCTTTAGGCCTTGGATCATCGTCCTGCCCACAAACAGTCAGTAGGTAAGTGAGGTTGGTAAGTTTGTTTGTATACAGTAAAACTGATGTTAAAATACTTTCTCCTACCCCCACATAATATGCAGAGACAATTATAAGTAAGCAAAGCCATTAATATGTTTATTTCCTTGAAAACTGTAAACACTGTCTCTCTGTGGCACTATAAAATTAATGCCTGATCACCCAAAACAGCAACATTAAAGGGACAATGAAAAACAAGTTATATTTTGGTCTGTTCAGTGGAGTTGTATGGATTACTTTTATGATGACTTTATCTCCTTTTTGGAGATTAAAAGTTCTGGTCACCATTCACTTGCATTGTATGGACCTACAGAGCTGAGATATCCTTCTTGAAATCTTTGTTTGTGTTCAACAGAAGAAAGAAAGTTATACACATCTGGGATGGCATGAGGGTGAGTAAATGATGAGAGAATTTTCATTTTTGGGTGAACTATCCCTTTAACTCCAATGTTGTGAGATTGGGGCGGTTCGGACAGAACTAGCTGTTTGTTCAATGAGTGGCATTTGGGGGGAGTTTTTGGGAAAGCTGTTTGAAAACAGTTTATTTTTGAAATTATATTTATGCAAAAAAAAAAAAAGGATTTGGTAGCACTAGTGGCATAGAAATTACAAGCTTTAACTTGAAGTTTTTGATTGGTTAAAAATAATGCACCGCTCCCACTGGCTTTTTTGTTGTGTTGTTGTTCACATTCATCAAAAATAGCTTGTAGCACCTTTAAATGTTTATAGTGATTTTTCTTACCTCCATACCAAGAAGTTTCAGAGCTTTAGGCTACAAAAGAACAGAGAAGAAAGGAGTCAGGTATTTTAAAGCTGTTATAGGAATTGTGTTTGTGGGCAAAATTGGTAGAGTATTTGCAGAATATAGAGTAAAGGGGGTGGGTAATAATAACTCACTCTTTTCAGTCCATAGAGGTTATTATAGAGTGTGCGGAAACTTTTCCTAGTATAGTTACACCGATATGCCCCTCCCATGAGGTACTCCAGAACCAGTCCAATATCTATCAGGGTGATCTGGTAATCTGGCGGAAGGTTTCCCTGGAAACAATAATGGCCATATAATAACACCATAAAATAACCATTGTCCTTGTATTGTTGCAGTTCTGTAACATCACTCTTAGAGGACCCATTTTTGTGAAAGTATAATAACTAATATAAAAAGAAGATTAAGATCTTGTTCTTGACCATTTAAAGATCAACAGAACTGTAAGAAATATATATTTCAGCTGTAGCATGCTATGAAGTTAGATCATAATTCAAATGATTAATAATGAATGTTTACCTTTTTCACATCTCTGACCACAAAATGGAGAGTATTGGTTGGCCCTAACCTCTAAATGACAAAAAGACATTCATGAAACCATGTACAAAGTTCAAAGAAAAGTCTACTAAGCTTCAAACACACAGATGAATGCAGGCTAAGTGCTTTCTCCTAAACAACAGATTACTAAAACATGATGTGATAATGGAATGCGGAACACAAATAACATTTTAAAACCCATATTGAATGGAAAGAGTGGAGGGGACAACAGAGAAAGCTTTAATAACTGGACATATGGATCACATTCATCATTACTAGGATCATTAAAACAAAAATACAAATCTGGAAACGGCTTGCACAGTTAAACAGAATGACTATGAGATTCTGTAATATTCCATCAATTGATGTTTGTGTGCTGACTGTGTTATAAAGCTCTTCTAGCCGCGGGATTGTGAGGAAATGGTGAATGTTGACGCCATTTTCAATGAGGAGTTTCACAAAATCCACTCTGTCAAGCACGAGTGCATCCATCATGGCTTGCTCCAGAGAATTAACCTATTTGACACATCAGCAAACACACAGGCACAAAATATAATCCAAGAACACACAGACATACATAAACAGAACTACTTTAATAAGAACAGACACATGTACCTGAATTCAGACACATTGAGTAAACACATGTTCACTGAGCCAAAGAGGATGTCTTACCCAGTTAAGTAGCTCCAGTTTTCTGGGGTCTGTCTCCTCAGGAGGCTCGGGCTTGGCTTTTGCCCCTTTTCCCTTTTTCCCCCTGGCAGGTTTACCCTTGCTGGCACGGGTGGCGGTTGGGCTCTTTGGTTTATCCTGCTGACTTGTGGATGCAGTGGACAGGGACCCAGCAGGCTAAGAGCAGAGATAGATGAATATGTGGAAACGCAAACTTGATCCATTAAATCACTTCAATTCATTTTCACTCTATCCTTTAAAAATCACTCAGCCTGTTTAGACAGTCTGTGTGCTATGTGGCCTATAAGTCTAACTTGCATGACATCACCTACAGGCCAGTGTTGCCCATGGACGAAGATCTGGCTGCGAGCAATATCCACACGGTTCCAGGCCAAAGCCAAACTCAGCTGGTCTGGAGCTGAGGCATTTGTGCCTGAGAGACCCCAAATAAAATATATACATTAATACCAAAATAAATGTAAAAAGATCATTAAGAGAAGCAACATTAATATTTCCAATATTTAAAGAACAAAATATTACAAAGATTCTGATGCAATTAGTTTATTAGGTAAATAAACTACTTTTAGTTTTAGTTTTCAGGGAAATCAGAGAGTACAGTGTTCAGGACAATATTAACCTTCTCATGCATGAAAGTATTACAATGTATCACAAAGGATATATTTGTTAATGTTTTCATTAACTTCTAAACTTATTTCCCCCCAAAATGATGTATTTTAGGTTATGAGTTACACATCTGTCTGTTACAATTGAAGTTTTACCATTTTCGTTGCCTTGTTACATTAATGTTGTCATAAGTAACAAAATAACATATAAAGAGGACAGTCATATAGAATGGATATAGGTCAATGGTAATCATTTATGGTGGTTTGGATATACCATCACATTCTGAATAGTTAAAAATAGCTTTTAAAGATCTGTCCACTGCATCAGAGAGTTTAGGACTCAGAGGTGAGTGTTACTATAGTTACAGTGTAAACTGTGTAACTGTGATGTGAACATTCCAGGTGATTTCACCTTTCAGCAGAGCAGTTAAGATTGCCATCTCAATATCCTGCTGACCCTCTGAAGCGGTGCGGAACACTGTGATCTGTCTCAACACAAAGGCAAAAACTTGGTTGAATTCATATAACAATACACTATACTGTGCATACAGTGGCAAGAAAAAGTATGTGAACCCTTTAGAAATTAGCTGGTTTTCTGCATTAATTGGTCATAAAATGTGTTCTCATCTTCATCAAAGTCACAAGTATAGACAAACACAATGTGCTTAAGCTAACAACACACAAACAATTATATGTTTTCATGTCTTTATTGAACACATCCCATTAAACCTTCACAGTGCTTTGAAAAAAGTAAATGAGTCATTAGATTTAATAACTGGTCAATACTACTTTGGCAGCAACAACCTCAACCAAGCATTTCCAGTTGCTGCATATAAGAGGTGCACAACGTTCAGAAGGAACTTCCTTACAGAACTGCTTCAGCACAGCCATACTCTTAGGATGTCTGGTGTGAACAGCTCTCTCGAGGTCATTCTACAGCATCTCTATTGGGTAGCAGTGGGGACTGGCCATTGGGAGAACCGGAACTTTTCCCGGTGGGCCGGCCGCGAAATGGGGCCGCATGGGCCGCTGCGCCACAAATGTTGCACAATATGCGGAAGGGGGCAGCGATATGCAGAAAATGACTCTCTGGTGCGCGCGTGCAACAACTGGGCTTCCCTCGATATTCGGAGTGCAGGCCTCAAAACTGATGTGACCAATTTCAATTCTAGTGAGACTTTTCTAGTTTTAAGCGTTACGGAGGAAGTCAAGTCAAACCGCTCAAACAGTAGGCAGCCCTGACATGCCAAACACCACTGAGGAGGAAAAGAGCAACACTGTGCTATGCGGCAAAAAATAAAATCATTACACCTTTCAACTTTACAAAATTGTTTCACGTTATATTTTGACAAAAGGTTATAGTTTCATATTAAATAATCCAAAGGTAGAATCTATTAGACCTCATTTTATATCAACAGTGGCAGTTTTAAAGTTTCAAGATGTGTTTCAGCTAGTATTTATTTTTTCATAAATATTATAATTTGCTATTATTATTATTATTATTTAAGACTAGCTACACTGACCTAACCATGGTAATGAGGAGCCTTTCCTCCTGTGTAATATGTATTTTCTGTTTGAATTATGTTTGAAATTAGGAAACAAATGGGATAATAATGGGCTCATATTAGTAAATATGCTCTTAAATTTTTAAAAGGGGGGAGAAAACTTCCTGTCACTTTTGTTGTTTACATCAACAACAAAAATTATGTCACTTGATGCATGTCCTTGTACTTGAAAACCATGAACAAAACTATGCAACATAAAGGAAATGCGACCCAGGATACATTAAATACAGGTTATGTTTTTACTATGGTGGGTCGCCACTTGATTTCCAATGTAAAATCTGGGTCCTGAAGCAAAACCAGTTGACTGAGTTAAAGGTACAGACAGGAGCAGTCTGGCTGCGCTGTTGTGCACCTACAGTATATGTTAATTATTAATAATCATAGGACATTACTTTAAAAGCTCACACAACTGATGTTATTTTTCATTTAGCAGTTAATTTAACATGTAAACTAACATGCTTTAGTTATATAACATGTTATAGTTACATGCTATTTCTTTTAATCATGTTTATAATTCAGTTTATTATTATAATTCTGTTGGCTTTCTTATTTATTCTATTTATTTTCAAAAGGAAGACTTTTGTTTTTTACACATACTTCAATAAAAAAATGGTTTCAAGTTTCAATTATAATAAAGTGTTTGTTCAACCAAAAAACAAAAACAAAAAAACTTCTGTTTTCACCCTTTTAAGGGTCATTGTAACTGATCATAATAATAGTGTAATACTGTATACTGTAATACCGTGATATTTTCTGAGACGGGTATCGTACTGTGAAAATCTCATACTGTTGCAACCCTACTATTGGGTTAAGGTTTGGGCTCTGACTGGGCAATTCAACCATACTTCCCCATTGGAATGATGTTTTCATGTTGGTATGCGGTGCTCTTTTTATGCCATACGTAGTGCTGCATAAACAAATCAACCTTAGTTTCATCAGTCCACAAAACATTCTCCCAGTAGCACTGTGGTGTGTCAGGGTGGTCTTTGGCAAACTTCAGGCATGCAGAAATCTTTTTTATTTTTTTGGAAAGCAGATGCTTCCTTCGTGGTGTCCTGCCATGGACTCCATACCTGTTTAATGTTTTACGTATAGTAGACTCATGAACAGAGATGTTAACCAGTTCAAATTATTTCTGCAAATCTTTAGCTGTCACTCCAGGGTTCTTATTAACCTCATTGGGCATGTTGCAGCTATTTGTCTAATTTTGTTGCCATTCTAGACTCTTCCATTATTTTACTACAGATCAAGACCTGTCCAGCTGGAGCTAATTGGATTACAATACTCATGACTATAAAATGGAGGAGATTGGTGGTGGGAGGAGCTTCCTTTTTAGTTGGTAGCCATGCCATGCTGCCAAAGTGATCATTGTTGTTTGAATTAAAAAAATTCTCCAATTGAAGTTATCTTCATGTGTTTTGAGTCCTTTGAAATCCATGCAACAGGGTTTTCTGCAGTGTGCTCTTTGAATCAACTTGGCTGGACGGCCATTTCTAGGGAGAGTTGCCACAGTACTAAATTGTCTCCATTTATAGACAATTTGTCTAACTGTGGAAAAATGAATATCTAAGCTCTTCGAGATAACTTTGTAACCCCTTCCAGCTTTATGCAAAACCACAACTCTTGATCATAGGTCTTCTGAGATCTCTTTTTTGTGAGGCATGGACCACGTCAGTAGATGCTTCTTGTGAATACTAAAGTCCAAAGGTTTGAGTGCTTTTAATAAGTCAAAGTAGCTCTAACCCACACCTCCAATCTCGGATGCCAGGTTTACCAACTCCTGACTCTAAGTAGCTTTTGTTGACGTCATTAGCCTAGGCGTTCACATATTTTTCTAGCCACTGTAGTACATGTATATAGTATGATGTTATATACAACTCTTTGAACAAGCACAAAACTACAACATATCACCTTTTACAACACTTATTATGATTTTATGGCTTATGTGGTGAAAATATTAACTGATAAATGTAATGTGAAAGCATGTAGACTGCTTGTTTATTCATTTGCGCCTCCGCCAGTTCCTATGAATATTTCTTATTAGTATAGGGATGATATGGACAGAGATGTATTGTGTATTCAAACTCAATTTATGTGTGTGTTGAAAGGAAAGTAATGATTTAAAAAAAAAAAAAAAAATTGTGAATACTAGGGAGCTGCGCAAAAATGCCCCTTAACTCAAAATGCAAAACAATGCCCTCATAATGAATTCTTCTGTTTTTTATTTGTAACATCTGATATAGTTCTTAATATTCTATTATAGTCCTAGTTATACACACAGTATGATGGTATAGAATATGAATAAATGTTGATTTAATTCTTAGGGTAAGAGTTAATAAATTCTCAATCTTAAGAATTTATGTGGATGCTTTTATTACATTTTATTTTACAGTTTGTTTTAAATGGTAAGAAAAACAATATTTCCCCAAAGGTAAAAAAAAAAAATGCCCTGAAAATAAAATCCAGGGGGCAGTTAATTTCTGACACTGCTGAGGAGATTATAATGTTATGACCATTGAGAAGGCATGGGGTGAGAGATTGACTGAGTGACTGACTGAGTGAGTGAGTGAGTGAGTGAGTGACTGAGTGAGTGAGTGACTGAGTGAGTGAGTGAGCAAGGATACTGGTGCAGTAAACATGCATTGTGTTTAAAAACGCATGCATTCACATTTCAAGTGTGAAATAATTATGGAATTTGAGCACATTGTACAAACTGCGCAGGGTACCTAAAATATTCATAGCTGAGAAAGATGCACACACATATTTATTTTAAATATTGACATCTGTATTGACAAGTTTACTATAACTATTTAGTTCTTTACATGATCCCACAGCAATCTTACAAATTTGCATTTTGAGGAAACTTCCCCCATTTTTTATCTAATGTCTCTGGATTTAAACTAAATCAAACAGCAAGTTTTTATTTTTTTGAAGGACAAAAACACCCAATGAATGAAATTAGAATGGAAAATTATGAGCTGGAGTATGTGAAATGGCACAGGATAATGCATGATAGGAAAAAAGCAAATGAGGCAGAATGAATCATCATGTTTATTTTCAGATCTGCAATATATAACAATCCAATAAACATATTTTGATTAAATATCAATCTCATCAATATAACTTTTATAGTATGTTACAGGACCGCATAAGACCTGGCACAAAGTTGTCTTTTATACATTCCTTTGCCTACCTTTATTTTTTTACTCACCAGCTCTCTTTTCTTCATGCACTCCATCACCATGAGATAGATCTGCTGAGCTTGATTGCGGTTGTAGTTGAATGTCTTCTGTATGGTCACAAGAAGTTGGTCTCTAACACTGTCATTAACCAACCTGCCAAGTGAAGTAGACTTCAGAAACTTTGAGACAGAAGGATCATTTTAAAAGGGATTTTAATGTTAAGGTAGCACCAATATGTAAACTTTTCATTGGCGCAACAATCCTTCAGCAAAAACTGCATTTGTGTCCTGTTCTGTTGTTTATAAGATGAATGAATAAGGAGAAACTGTGCAGTTTTGCAGAAACTGTCCATGACTGTTCACAAACATTTTCTTCATTCATTAAATTGATAGTTTACCCAAAAATGAAAATTCTCTCATCATTTACTCACACACATGCCACACCAGATTTGTATGACTTTTTCTTCTGCTGAACACAAACAAAGATTTTTAGAAGAATATCTCAGTTCTGTAGGTCCTGACATTGCAAGTTAATGGTGACCAGAACTTTGAAGGACCAAAAAGCACATAAATGGCAGCATAAAAAGTAGTCCACACGACTCCAGTGGTTAAATCTGTATCTTCAGAAGCGATATGATAGGTGTGGGTGAGAAACTGATCAATAGTTAAGTCCTTTTTTACTATAAATTCTCCTCCCTGCCCAGTAGGTGGCAATATGCACAAAGGATGTGAATTGCCAAAACAAAGGGAGAATGTGCAAATGAAAGTGGAGATTTCTAGTAAAAAAAGGACTTAAATATTGATCTGTTTCTCACACTTATCATATCGCTTCTGAAGACATGGATTTTACCACTGGAGTCTTATGGATTACTTTTATGCTGCCTTTATATGCTTTTTGGACCTTCAAAGTTTTGGGCACCATTCACTTGCTTTGAATGGACTTTCAGAGCTGAGATATATATATATATATATATATATATATATATTAATCTTTGTTTATGTTCATCAGAAGAATCCCTTTAAAGGTGTAGTTCACCCAAAAATTTAAATTTTGTCATCATTTACTCACCCTCATATTGTTCCAAACACTTTTTCCCTCCATGGAACACAAAAGGAGTTGTTTAGCAGAATGTTAACATTCTACCTAAGTTATAATTACAATTTTTGGGTGAACTATCCCTTTAAAACACAGGCTACAGATGCTTCATAACATAGACTCCACCTCAGACTCATGAATAATCACTGAATCATTGCTATCATCAATATTTTCCTCACCCGTCCTCCATAGAATACTTGTGAGCGAATGAAATTATGTCTGATGCTCGACCACTGCCATCACACACCACCACAGGCACGGGAGGGTCCTCACGCAGACTCTCCAACACAATGGAGATCACATTTGGCCCCCCTTCAAGAATCAGACACACCAAAGGTACCCCCTGGCCCAGACCTGTACAAATACACACACATAAAATATACTTGTATACAAATATGCACAAAAGAAACAGGCTATGATTAATATAGTGGTTTTGACAGCAGTTTGGGTTGACAGCTGGACCTCCCTTTGCTGTCCCTGCCTCATCAGGAACTCCAGGCATAGGATGACAAAGGGAAACCCAGTAGGTCACAGGCAGATCTTTCCATCACTAGTCCAACATTCATGGACACCAACAGTGTTTTGACATTGTTTGTCTGATAACAATTCATTTTTACAGAGATCTGACACAGTATTTTATCATGTTATTCCTACCTTTAAAACCAATGTTTTTCTTGAATTGGTATAAATACTATTTGATTTTCTGTTGACTTGATGGATTTATTGCTATTATTTATTGATATCTGTAAAAAGTTGACTTTTGACTATTGTTCTGTAAAATGTGTTACTTACGTGTGTTGATCTTCTGAAGGGAGATGTGTTTCTCCAGCTGCCTGCGCAGACGAACCTCAGCGCCATACTTTCCGTGAGTGCCGTTGTCAGCCAGAATGAAGTGGGAGTGGCTCTGGTTAAGCACAGAAAGCTTGCTGAGGGGGTTGGACATGGTTTGGTATGGTCGTGTCACCTGGTCAAACCATAAACACAGACAGAATGGTGAAACATCAGTAAAAAAACTTCATGGAAGCCATTGCTTTAACTTCCACTTAAGTAGATTAAAGTGAGTACACATGTTTCTGTTAAAAGATATGTAGGGCTTACATCTCGTCCAATCAGATCCTCTTTGTTTTCCACAATGCCCCAGGGTGCGATTCCAATGGCACACACTTTTCCACGAGACTTGGAGGAGTGATCTTTCAGTGCATCTCCCACATGACGAATCACTCCTGTGTAATGTGACGGGAGGGAATAAACATTAAAGCACATCTATACTGTGTCATGTGGTGGAGTTATTCGCAATGCATTGCTCAACAGGAAACCAGATGATTTAGCATCAGAAAAAAGGAACAGATGACCATTTAAGTTTCAATTGATGTCAGTTAGGTCAGGACCTGGTCCTCAATGAACACCCTCTTCATCCTCTTCTGGTGCTATTTTAAAATAACAGATCATGTGTAGTTGAATGATCACCTGTACTAACTCCCCCAGTGAAGATCCAGGCCCCAGTGGTGACCGCTGCTTTTATCAGGCCCTTTCCGAACACTTGCTTAAGTTTGGGTTGCAGGTCAAAGTTCTGCAGGCCACCATGTACAGAGATGAGTAGCGTGGGCAGCTCCAGTTGCCACTCTTTCACCATCAGATGCAGAAGGTTATCAGGTTTAGTATCATACGACACACGGATATACTGATGGAGAAAAACGAATGACTTTTAAAGGCTTGGGGTTCCAATCTTCTGGACAACATTATGGATTAAGGGGTTAGAATTCCTTTAAATTATGAATATTATGTTGTACGTGCCCACATTTTATTGCTAAAACAAACAAACAAACAAACAAACAAACAAATGAAATACATAGTTTCTGGAAAAATACCATGGCCTTGTTGACATGACCTCCACCCTGGAATTCGATGATGCCGTATGCGTCAGTGGGTGTGGCTTGTGTGTGTTTAGCAACAGACCATTTCTCTTGAAGGGGCTCAATCTGGACCACCTGACCTTCCTCTGCACTCTTATTGGTGGAACCAGGAATAATAGCCACATGTTGGTTTATCTGCTGACCACAACTGCACCTACAACAGTTAGAAAACAGTAAGACAAAAACCCCAATAAACAAATCCGCAGCCATTGTGCATGCTGATATACACATCAACCATTTTCTAAAAGAATTTTAAAAGAATCTTCTTTGGAGTGCTGCACTATGTGCACATAACCTCTTGAAATGTACAGTAGTTTAGCATGTTTAAGAGTAATCAAGATTGTTCTGAATGATCAAGTGAGTTTTAATCATATTATTTTGCATCAAGTTACAGTTATTTCAGTAAGATTTAAAGTTGCAGACTCAACTAATTGTTTGTAACCAGTGTTGGGTGTGTCCAATTATAAAGTACTTAATTACTGTAACATAATTAATTTATAGTTAGAAAAGTAGTGTAACATCTTACATTTTAATTCAGATTACAGTTACAGACTTTCAATTAAAGTACTTTTAAGTACATTTCTTGAACAAAAGGAATATGTATAATACATTTAAAATATTAATTCATAAGGATGTCTGTAAACATTTCTGTGACAGCTGAAGGGTGTGCGACAATGAATGAGGAGGAAATGTAGACATTTTAATTACATTTTGAGAATTAATTAGACATCTGTAGTGGATTTCAAATTCTGAGTAACTTACCAAACACTGTTTGTAACCTCAGCTTAAAGCACTCAAAAATGTTGCAATTAAGTTTTATAATAAATATTACTGACTTGTTGGGCTCTCTGCTGGGGAATATGTGAATGCACTCTCTTTTTAGAAATGTCCTTTCAATCCACACCTTCTGAGCCTGCAAAACAAAAAAGAGTTCAGTATGATTTAATACAGTATGTTTTAGAGTTTTACACCTTTAGTTAATGCATGACTATTGTAACTTACCATATAAGTCTTCATTCTGTTTAGCATACTCATACTCAGTCATTTCAACTGGAAAGTAATCTGCCATAAACATTTCCTGTTGTAATCTATTGCTTTCCTTTGTTCAGTTTTTCTGTAAGAAAACTTCTATAATGTGTACACAATGTATATAGAGTGTGCACATGTATGTATGTGTGTGTTGAGGGTGTTCACAACAGGTGGCCTGGCACTCTGAGTTAATGAAATCACTTTAGATAATGAGATATTGAAATTATGAACACAACGGAGCCATTTGCCCTCTGACTTTACCAATGCGCAAAAACAAACATGCATACTGCCTTTTATTTGTACACTACTACATTCACAAGCACTCCCCTTTTCTCCCCAATTTAGAATGTCCAATTCCCAATGTGCTCTAAGTCCTCGTGGTGGCGTAATGACTCAATGGACAAATCTCAGTTGCCTCCATGTCTGAGACCGTTGCTTAGGAGACCTGGCTGGAGTCACTCAGCACGCCCTTGATTTGAACTCATGACTCCAGGTGTGGTAGTCAGCGTCTTTACTTGAAGAGCTACCCAGGCCCCCGTGATAAGGCTTATTTCTAATATATAATTTATGTTGAATACATTAATTATGGCCTTGTAATGAGTGTGAAGAAGAAATATGAGGTACTGAGTGTATGATTTGTGTGTAATAATGAAAAAGAAATATAGATATTATTTTGAGTTTGTTGAGCAGAAAAGTGTTTTAGAAGGTAAATTAAAAGTAAAGTAATTAGTAATTTATTACTTTTTCAATAAAGTAAACAGTAAAGTAATCTGATTACCATTTTAGATAAATTATTAGTAATTTGTAGTGGATTATTATTTTACGTAACCCAACACTTCTCACAAGTTTGTGATACATAAAAATATTTATAAATCTGAAAACTAAAAAATTATGAAAAACATATCTGCACTCTTTATAACAACCATACTGGTTGACCAGTTTTTTGTTTTGTTTTTTGCTAATGAACAAGGCTCGTACACCAGCTAGACAAACACCAAACCAGCAATAACCAGCATCAGCTAGTGTTTTCAGCATGGTATGCGACTTTTATTGCAATCAGCTTAATGTTATTTGTGTAACACAAGGGTATTTTTAGAAATATGCTTTGCAGAGGATGACAACCTCAGTGCCCCAACAGCAAGCCAAAGGCATCAGTGCAAAGTAAATCTCTAAAAGAGGAATAAATCCTGCCGTGGTGGTCCGGAAATGACATCTATATTGGAACAACCACTTTACAGACCAAAGCCTGGGAGACAAACAGGTTACAACTCAGAAATATTGCAGAAGCTCTTGCAGGCTGCACCTACTTTAATACAGCCAACAGTATCACTACTATGAGAGTGAAATCCCAGTACTGCCACATTCCACCAATAAATATCTAGTCTATACACCATCACTGACATATCTTGAGCTCAATCTGACTTGTTAGAGAGGCACTTACCACTGATGAAGTCTGTTAACGAAAGACACAACGCCAAGCCAGTCAGTTCTTTCCACACTACTGTACCTTCAAGTGACAGTGGACTTCATTTAAGCAGCAGTGGACTTTATACTGCCTTGGACCACGTGTGCAGAACATCGTTCTGAGAGTCCCATGACCACTGCTAAAGATAATCCTGCAGGAATCTCATGACCAATTCACTGGAACACCACCATACTCAAAAGCCTGCTCTGAGATGAGGGGAGGGAACCTCTAATCTTATTCAGTGGTCAGCATGCTAATCACTCCCATCTGCCCCTCCACACCTCTTCTTAATGTTATAGACTGAGAGATACACTGAGGATGAAAGAGAGCATATGAAAGATAGAAATGCCTCAAGTCCTTAATAAAGTCAAAAAGGCCTCCAAGTAGGATTTTCTTAGTGTCCCCATATGCTCAGAAACAGCCCTGATTTATACAGACAGTATACTGAAAAGAGAGTTTTGCATTTTTTTTTTTTTTTTTTTTTTTTTTTTTTTTTTTGGTCAGGGAGGCGATTTAAAAAGCAGTCTAATGTTATTGTGACAGCATCATCCTCCCATGTGAGAGAGAGAGAGAGAGAGAGAGAGAGAGAGAGAGAGAGAGAGAGAGAGAGAGAAATCAAATTAAGTGAAATCTCTCATTCACAAAGACCAGTATTGCTGAAACATAATATGGCTCTGTCCCAAGTACATGTGAGATTTGTGTTTAGACATCTGTCGGCAGCTTTTGACATCTTTGAATTTGGGCATTTTAGAGCTTATTTTTTTCCCCCAAATCCTAGACCTAGAGGATTTAGTCATAGAAAAACATATGAGGAATTTCCCAGAGGTGGAGCAGCACAGTAACACAAACAGCCCTTCTGAAAAAGAGCTCTCTTTTGTTTTAAGCACTTATTTAAAATAATTGTCTTTTAGGGAAATGAGAGTTCTGCATAAACTGTGTTATATATTATGTTTAGTACAACATAAAGGTGTAACAATAAAAAGAAATATCTTTGGATGAGAAATCATCCTGAAAAAATCAAAGAGCTTCAAGGGTACAATTTCAGTTTTTCTTTAGATTTTATATTTTTGGTTTCATCTGCACCACAACAAAAACTGAAACTTTGTCCTGTGATGCATAGCCAAAATCTTGTCCCCCTACAAAAGCTTCCTGAAACATACTCACTGTTGCATTAAACAGAAAGAGAAAACTAGAAAACTACTCTTGAGGATCCATAATTACAATTTGTCCCTCAAGGCTCACATTAACACATGCCTACCCCGTGAGCAGCTACAGAAAGGGGCTCTGTGAGAAGCTCAGCTCAGATTATCCTCATCTAAGCAAATCAAACCGACCCTTTCTGCCAATCAGAAAACAAAGACTAACATTTCCAGAATGTTTAACAGAAAGAGTGATATTCAAGTATTTTTTATAGAAAAATACAATAGCTAATATTGTACAGTATAATGCAACTGAAATAGGATTCTGTTTTCTAAATCCCAGGGAGTTTGTTAATTATGAGGTCTTTTTGAATTAAATCGAAATGTTCTTCCTACTTGAAGTTTACAAGGGCTCTTTGTGATTGTTCTTCAAAACATAGGATTCATGGAGTTTACAATTTCTAACTTGAACATGTCCTTCTTTTGATAATGGTGATCGTTAAAATCAACAAGATCCAGCACACAATGCACCAAGCGTGTAAATATATAAACATACATATAGTGTGTGTGTGTATATATATATATATATATATATATATATATATATATATATATATATATACACACACACACTATATATACGTTTATATATTTACACGCTTGGTGCATGGCGTGCTGGATCTTGTTGATTTTAACGATATATATGTGTGTGTGTGTTTAAAGCATTGGTTAAAAAATGATGGATGTTTTCAAAAAAATAATGCCACGTCTCATTTTTATTTATCAATGAACTTCATAAATGTAAAAAAAAGTAAATCAGTTTTTGTGTGACCACCTTTGCCTTCAAAACAGCACCAATTCTCTTAGGTACACTTACATCTTGGAGAACTTGCTCTTTTCTTTCTCTTAGTGTAATCCCAGACTGACTCAATTAAATTGAGCTAATTGCAAATTGCCAGCTTATATATGCATTTTATTTTTGTTTATTTCTTTAGATAAGTAAATTAAACTATTGCACATAAAGACTGTGATGGAACATGAGTTCTTATAATGTAACTTCTTAAATAAGGGTACAGGGTTGGGAAGATAGAGTAGATGAGATACAGTACATCTGTGTACTTATTTTAAATGGCGTAATTGCCATTTGTTAATAGCCTTGTTTTGGAGTATAAATATGAATCATGACAGTGCTGAAATTTGTGACGCAACCATGCATTTTCATTAACTGTTTTGCATAAATCACATCCCAGGTTTATTGTAAGCCTACTAAGTGTGTTTCTGTCCACTTTCGCTTGCGTATGGGTCATTCCACAGGACTCTGCATTAATCACATAAGATTGAGAATTAGAGAGAACACAGGGTTAAGCTACTTGGGCCACCGCTCTTTACACTGCCATTATCAGAGATTAAAGGACAATACTGAAAACAGGTTCTGTATTGCATGTACTTATGTGGGACCTTGTGTGCATGCTCTCAGAGGTCAAGACCAGCATGGGAATTAGTGCATTCACCACATGAATGTATTTACACCCATATATTTAACTGTCCGAATTCCAGGGTTGGGGAGTAACGGAATACATGTAACGGGATTACATATTTAAAATACAAAATATAAGTAACTGTATTCCACTACAGTTACAATTTAAATAATTGGTAATTAGAATACAGTTACATTCAAAAAGTATTTTAATAACTGAAGAGATTACTTTGCATTTTATTGTCATTTGTTTCATTTAATATTTAGTCCTTTCAGATGGAAAAATGTATACATATAAATGATGCGATCAAAAGTGCATTTGAACAGCGGTGAAACATTTTTTTATGATGTGTGACATTCATACGAGCAGACAGAGAAGTAAGTTTGAAGTAAGTTTGGAGCAGAAGAAATAAAAATAAACCTTGTGTAAATTGTCAGCTTTACGCTAAGCTAAAATGCTATTTCTAACCATTTTACATGCACGTTACCAGACACAATAATATTTTTTTAACAAGAAAATTCACGTTGGAACATAATTTCTTTTTTTCTAGTAAGACCTTTGATATTAGGGCAAAATCATATTCTTGATAATAATTTTTATATTGTTTTCCTGTAAAAATATCTAAAAATCCTTAAAACAAGATCAATTTGGTTTATCTTGTTTTAGAAACATCACTGCATAAGATATTTAGGTTTTTCAGAGAATGTATTTTTAACATGTGTATTTTGTCTTACTGTACTGGCAGAGTTTTTATAGTCAAAACAAGTGAAAAAATCTACCAGTGCTGAAGAAGTAATCCAAAGTATTTAGATTACGTTACTGACCTTGAGTAATCTAATGGAATACGTTACAAATGACATTTTACAGCATGAATTCTGTAATCTGTAGTGGAATACATTTCAAAAGAAACCCTCCCATCCCTGCCGAATTCAAAGTCAATATCAAAGATAATTGAAAAAAGACTGTTTTTGTTAACAATATACACATTTGCAATTTTCAGCATGGGGTCAAAAGAGACTTTTATAATGCGTTATTTTAAAGCAATTAAGGTTTATAGTGCAAAAATCAGTGAATTCTTTCAAATGTCCCACCATGTATCAGATCCTTAAAAAAATCAAAATGCATTACATATGACAATGTTACTATGGCTATCTACTCAAACAAAAAACATTCAATATATGTGTCTATGTATGTATTCTTACTGAAAATAAATAGTTCCCAATAAGTTACAGTGGGTGGAGTTGGGGGTGTTCAAAGCTAGATAAGATCTCTTACCTTCTGCGAGCCAGAGGAGGTGCGTTTGATGGATGCACGCTTAACGGAACCCTCCTTGACCCTTTTCATCCCAAAGCTCTTGTTCTCCATGGTAATGGGGTCGGTTGCCTCTCTTCCTCTCTCTGCCCAGGTGCTCACTCCTTAACTCTTATAATGAGCTTCTAAAGTCCTGCCATCACCGTCCAGACTCAGCAAAGAAAATTACCAACAACTAAACAGAGTTGACAAGTGACAGAATTCCTCTCTAATGTCCCTCTCCAGCAACCCACAACCAGAGATTAATCCAGACACAGAGAGATGCAAATAGTATGATGCTGACACAAAGACCCCCTTCCCCGGCTACAGTATGTGTATGTGCGTGTGTGTGTAATCAGGCTTAATGGAGTTGCCCTATGACGATGAGTGATGCTCTTTAATGCAGGAGATTTAATAAATGGTGATTGAAGGTAAATCTACTTTGGGTAAAGTCAGACAAAAATGTCTCTAATGCTAAATAAAACAAATAAATAAAAAAATAACCCAGCATAGTTAGGTCATGACTTGGAAAGTATCAAGAAACAGAAATGCAGGGCTTTCTTGTGGTCATTCCCAAGTTTAACATCAATGAATGAAATATATTAGAGTCAATTGGACATAGTTTAACAGATGTGTTTCTGTAAAGCATAAAGTCATCTTGTTTCACATACCAAGAGAAAGATGAAGTGGTGTGGCACAATTACTTACATACCAAAATTCAGGTGATGTCAAATGTTGATTTAAAAAAAAAAATTTTTAACCATTGCAACAAGAACTTCTGTTAAAGGGATAGTTCATTAAAAAAATTAAAATTCTCTCATTATTTACTCACCCTCATGCCATCCCAGATGTGTGACTTTTTTTCTCCTGCTGAACACAAACAAAGATTTTTTGAAGAATACTGGGTTCTGAAGGTCCAAACAATGCAGGTGAATGGGTATAAAAAAAAAAAAATTAAGCTCCAAAAAGCACATAAAGGAAGTGTAAAATTAATCCATTTGACTCCAGTGGTTTAATCCATATCTTCAGAAGCTATATGATAGGTGTGGGTGAGAAACAGATCAATATTTAAGTCCTCAGTCTATTACGATGGACTTCAGTGGATGGACTGATGCCAACTCCAACCATAAGACATGGGAAACTTCATATGCCACTGCCTGAACCTTGGATTTAGGATAGACCTCGCCAAAATTACCTGCTGGTTGAACTGCGATGACCCTCACTGATCTCTGCCTGCATCACCTTGGTCATTAGTCATTAATCTTACAGTTCATACAAAATCTTTGTTTAAACACTGGCCCTTAACACTTACTTAGTTTATTAATCTAATTTACCTATTAACCCATGACCTGCACTGCACATAAATAAGTAATATTGGCATTATATTCATGATGTTAGCCAGAGGGGAACTGGCCCCCACAGTGAGCCTGGTTTCTCCCAAGGTTATTTTTCTCCATTAACCAACATTGCCACAGTCGCCTTCGGCTTGCTTACTGGGATCTAAATACAACTATAATTTAATTATTTATTTTTGACACAATTGACAATCATATTTAATCAAACTACACAGTGATGACTCTAAGACTTTATAGATATTACAGTTTTCATTTTCTGTTAATGCATGATTTTTTGTAAAGCTGCTTTGAAACGATGTGTTGTGAAAAGCGCTATACAATGATCAATTGAAAATGACTTTTTTACTTGAAATTCTCCTCCCTTCCCAGTAGGTGGCAATATGCACAAAGAATGCAAATCTCCAAAAAACAAAAGAATGGGGTCCTGGGTAGCTCAGCGAGTAAAGACGCTGACAATCACCCCTGGAGTCGTGAGTTTGAATCCAGGGCGTGCTGAGTGACTCCAGCCAGGACTCCTAAGCAACCAAATTGGCCTGGTTGCTAGGGAGGGTAGAGTCACATAGTCACATGGTCACATGGTCGCTATAACGTGGTTTGCTCTTGGTGGGGCACATGGTGAGTTGTGTGGATGCCGCAGAGAATAGTGTAAAGCCTCCACACGCACTATGTCTCTGCGATAATGTGCTCAACAAGCCACATGATAAGACAGTCTCAGACATGGTGGCAACTGAGGTTCGTCCTCCGCCACCTGGATTGAGGTGAGTCACTATGCCAACACAAGGACTTAGAGTGCATTGGGAATTCCAAATTGGGGAGAAAATAAAAAAACAAACAAACAAAAGAATGTGGAAGTAAAAGTGGAGATTTAGATTCTTTCCCACACCTATCATGTCTTAAGACATGGATTTAACCACTGGAGTCATACAGATTACTTTTATGCTGCCTTTGTGTGCTTGTTGGACCTTCAAAATTTGGTACCCACTCACTTGCAATGTTTTGACTTACAGAGCCGAAATATTCTTCTAAAAATCTTTGCCTAGAAGAAGAAAAGTCATACACATCTGGGATGTCATGAAAGTGAGAAATTAGATAATTTTCAATTTTGGGTGAACTATCCCTTTAAAATTGAATAGTGATATCCTGCCATTATCATCTGACTTGGTTGCTTTATTCTAAAAAAAAATCATCAAATATTTAAACTTAATTCTTCACTGCTACCATAAACAATTCTCTCTCATTCAGAGGGATACTCAAATAAATATTTGTTTTATTTGCATGGTTTAAGGTGAGAATGTAGCACTTAATTAATGAATAATTGAGACATTCATTATTTAATTTTGATTATATTAAAGTCACTCTACAACAGTCTTGATTTACTGTTCAGAATCACCAATGAGCCGACCATGTAAATATTCAATAAGACATTCTCCACAACTTTCATCATTCAAAGAGAAACTGGCAACCTTTAAAACAAGTTTATTAGAGAATAAGCTAAATTGTGACAAACTGAAAAGCATCAGCATTTCTATGAAAATTATACATATTTATATATATATATATAAAAAAAGAAAAATTCCATGTGACATCCAAGGCCTTGTGTGCTCCATACTTTTGTCAGTCCTCCACTGAGCACGTTGTTGTATGAAGGCTGAAGAACTGTTTCTTGTAATAAATAATATATACACAGTCCCAGCTGCTGTGTGCCTTGTCTTCAAATCTTTTCATCATTCCCATCAGCCAGAAATTCACTTCTCTGTCTCTCTCCCCCTTATTCTTACTCCGCTGCATTAGAACCAGTGTCTATAACAAAGGAACAGAAAATAAAGCAATGCATCACAACAACAACAAACGATCTAACATCAGTATAGTGAATCAAATTTGTCTTTGTCTTACTTTTGCCATCACATGCTACAATTTTGACTTTGTCCACCTTGACCAGCTCAGTCACCTCCCGAAACTCAACATCATTTAAAACAAACGTCCAAACATTATCACAGAACCTGTAAGTGTTAAGCGATCCCTGTGGATAAAACAAATCACAGTGATTTTCAGTGCATCATCATGATCTTGAGTCAATGTCTTATGTTTGCTTTTAGGCAAAATGATAATACTGAAATATGCAGTCACTTTACTTACCCTAAAATTGACCCTGTTGCGGACCCGGTTGGCTAATGCTGTGTTGATGGCCTTATCAAACTGTAATAGTACTTGGAGGGCTAACTGTGGAGTAATCTGTTGAGTCTGTGGAAGGAGGGGGTAAAAAGACTTGTTTTATTTCACACAGTATAAGGATTGTTTTTTTGTTTTTTTAACCAGAACCTAACTGACATTATGGTGTCTCCAGAGGACTTTGAGTAAAAAAAACACGGCGTTATTCTCACCTACAATAGCATTAATATAAATAGAAACAATCATGGATCTATCCATATAGGTTGCATCCAAACTGCAAACCTTGACAGCACGTTTATTTTTAATAGACACAGATAAAAATGTCTCTCTGTTATGTCCAAAACTGCATGCATTTTAAATCAAAGTATTTCCACACACTCGACGTCGCTGTGCAACTTAAATATTTAAAGTAAACAGCAATAAAACACCAAACGTATTAACTAATCCCTCACCAGGGTTGTTTACTCGTGAGTTACTGTGATAAAGAGCTGCTCAGTTACAAACACAGCTGACGTTAGCCAACACTCAAGTATTTAACTAAACAGACACATTACCAACAAATAATAGGCGTTAACGCTAACGGATAGTATAATACACCTCGAAATGTGGATGTCTGGAAATGTGAATGCAGCACTTGTGTTTATCCCATCATATTTATTTATTTATATATATATATATATATATATATATATATATATATATATCACTAACCGCGCTGGCTAGCAGTCAAGCTAGGTAACTTTACTTTGACTCAATAATCATACCTGAATAAGTTCATCAAGACTCTCCTGTAGGCTGTTTCCGAGTGTCGTGTTTCTGTAAAGCTGATATGCCATAGTGTATATTAATGCGTGAAAGCTGATAACCGTTGGATGTTTGGTGGTGCTTTGTGATTTGCCCGCTAGCTGCGCACTTCCTCAATTTCCAAACTTAGACCAGTCGCGCTACGGAAAGCCGCGAGGGGAAAAATCTCTTCAATCAAATTCAAGTCTTAGGCCCTGTCCCTACACCCACACTTGCAGTCTTGGCTACTTGGGTGCGCGTGCACGCGACAGGAAGTAAGTGTTCAAGACTGTCCCATGTCTAAAACATGCCAAAGCTCAGTGCACTTAACCCACACTAACTAACGCGAATACCGCTTCGGCGCGGTCTTTCAGGCTAAGTGTATCCCAGAGTTCATCACGATCAGGAGCCACACCCCGCCTACCCGAGCGATCGGTGTTTCAACATAAGTTATTTATTATAATCAGATAGTGAAACGTAAGTGAACCATAGATTTATTTAAGTCTAAATGAAAGTATTCAATGTTATATAACGTGGTTAGGATGACTTAATAGCAGCATCATAATGACCAAATCTTATTTATGTGTATATTTATATACCTCTTTGTTATTCTTCTCGCCCAGTAATCACCATATTTTGTTTGTTCTTGCCTAATACCGCTAGTTATTTTGGTAATTTATCAGCCAGTGCGGCGTACAATATGCGGTCTAGTAAATGTTGTTTTAAAATTAAAAATGTATCAACTAGTACCACAGGTTCTTTCTCATATTTATGTATTTAAAATATACATTTTAATGCTTTTTATTTGTTGTATGACACCACATACTGATAAGTTGTGTTAAGCGGTCTTTGGTCATCTTATATAAATGACAAGCCAAAGCATATCATTTAAATGGATTGTATTAGTAGCTATTAATGGATCACACAGGTTTATAGAATGAAGTTTTTATTTTATTTTTTATTAAGTTTTGTGCAATGTATTGAGAAACAAAGTAGAAAGAAATAGTTTATATTTCATATTTTACAGCAGTTATGGACAATGCAATTTTACAGTTAACATTTTTTTTAATGTGCAAAGTATTGAAAATCAAAATGAGTAAAAATAATTAACTTTTACAATTATTTTCACACAATAAAAACAAAATAAAAATTTTTACTTACATATTTTCTACAGCACAATAGACTTCCAACAACCAGTAGTGTATTAATCAATGAAAAGATGGGTAAAGGGGCCTGGGTAGCTCAGAAAGTATTGACGCTGGAGTCGCGAGTTCGAATCCAGGGCATGCTGAGTGACTCCAGCCAGGTCTCTTATGGTGCGTTCACATACAATGCAAAGCGAGCGTTTCGCGCAGCGCGATTACATACAAAGTCAATGCAAAGACGCGAATAGACGCGAATTCGCGAATGACACGACTCAAACACGTGAAATTGCTTCATTCGCATTCAACTCGCGTGAGAAATTCGCATGACGCGTTGTCGCGAAAGCCTATCAGCATTGAGATTGTCCGGATGTCACTGACGTACTGACGTAGTAGCGGAAGAATCTGGAAAAATGGATGAAAAAATTGTTGTAGCGGTGTGTGGGCACCCGGAATTGTATGACACAACGTCATACATGTACAGAGACCGGACAAAGCAGCAATCATCCAGACGCAGTTCCTGGAGAAGGCGGTAAAATTCACCGAGCTGTATGCGCCTCCGGATGATATCATGCACCCAAACACGACGGTGTTTGGTTTTCCGACGTATCTGGGACTTCCACAACAGATACAGAGCAGCAATCGTTGTGATATCGGCCATGGTTGATGGCGGAAAGATAAGTTGTCGTAGAAGCCCCTCCTCCTGTCCTTTTCCAGAAGGGAAGGGGGAATACTCGCGGGTTCACATTAGTCGTGCGAACGCAAGTTTAAACACAAATTTATAACCAGCGGTCAAACTTGCGCGAGCAATGCGAGGCGAAAATTTTCTTCACGTTGTATGTGAACCCACCATTAAACAACCAAATCGGCCCGGTTGCTAGGGAGGGTAGAGTCACATAGGGTAACCTCCTAATGGATGTGATTAAGTGGTTCTCGCTCTCAATTGGGGTGTGTGGTAAGTTGTGCGTGGATCGTGTAGAATAGCATGAGCTTCCACATGCTGTGAGTCTCCACGGTGTCATGCACAGCGAGCCATGTGATAAAATGCATGGATTGATGGTCTCAGAAGCAGAGGCAACTGAGACTTGTCCTCTGCCACCCGGATTGAGGTGAGTAACAGTGCCAAGATGAGGACCTAGTAAGTAGTGGGAATTGAGCATTCCAAAATTGGGGAGAAAAGGGGATAAAAAAATAAAATAAAAAAAATTATTATTATTATTTTAAGTAGGTTATAACAGTCACTGCTACCAAAAAAAAAAAAAAAAAATCAGTCTTCAGCTGAGTGAAAAGACAAAAACAGCTGTCACAACCAGCACCAACATCTTTAAAGGTGCTATATGTAATATATTTACTGTACTAAATCATAAAATGACCATCAGAATCAGCTTTATTGCCAAGTATGCTTACGCATACAAGGAATTTGTCTTGGTGATAGGAGCTTTCAGTGTACAACAATACAAAAACAATACAAAAACAGCAGCAAGACATAGATAATAATAAAAAATAAAAAATAGTTATACACACACAGACACACACACATACATACATACACACATACGTAGTGCAATCTAATACAAATCTGTTATCTGTTATGCACAGTGCAAATACAAATCTGTTATGTACAGATTTGTTTTTTTTTTGTTTTTTTTTCAGAGGAATGTAATGGCAGAAGAGGTTGGATGTGTTGGATAAATATAAAAAAAGACTAAACTGTGTATTGCACATAGTTATTGCTCAATGGGGCAATTTAACTGTTCATGAGATGGATAGCCTGAGGGAAAAAACTGTTCCTGTGTCTGACGGTTCTGGTGCTCAGAGCTCTGAAGCGTCGGCCAGAAGGCAACAGTTCAAAAATGTAATGGGCAGGGTGAGTGGGGTCCAGAGTGATTTTTCCAGCCTGTTTCCTCACTCTGGAAGTGTATAGTTCTTGAAGGTGGGGCAGGGGGCAACCAGTAATCCTCTCAGCAGTCCGAACTGTCCTTTGGAATCATAATATGTTATCAGAGATTTAGGAAACATACTATGTTGAAATACTGGCCTCTCCGATAACAATGCTACAGCCAGTATATTCTACTTTGAAGTTTCCATTCCGGGCTGGAATTCTGTTTCTGTTTTAGCCTGTGTGATCCCGCCCACTGCCCACTCATCAATAGGACACCGTCGGGTTGCCAGATTTGAACAATAACACTGCATGCTGCAGCCATGGAAGCCAGCAAACGAACTGGATTAGAGATAACAGATTCCACCCGACCTAAAAAGTCTCTAAAAAGACCCAATCCATCTAAAAACCACCATGACTAGTGGCGTACAGAGCCTACACATCTTTTACATACAGATCGGCATTTAAAAAAAAAATTTGACATGGAAAAACAAAAATATTATTTATACATAGATGGCAGCAGAGGGCAAGTCCATTCAATATCAGGCCTGAGACAGTGGCCTACCCTCTCCAGTTAATTGCAGGAATTTCCATCGTCCCTCTGTAATATGCTGTAATCTGTAAATTTCTGAACGTTTTTTATAGATATTCAAAAGATAAATGAATAAAATATATTTTTGTATGTTTAAATTGAATTAAAAATAAAATGAATTTTGATACGCCTATATGTAAAAACAATGTTTAATCAATTTAAAGCATACAGGTATTGCAAATCTTCCCTTACAGTAGGCCTACAACAGCCTGTAAATTAAATTAAAATTAAAACCTTAATTACATTAATTTTTTTCCTCATTGAAAAAGTTTAACTCCTAGAGACATGAATTGTTATTTTGCAATATATTTAGGAAATCATGACCGCTCACAGGGTTACTTTTACAATGTAATCCATTACAAATACAGATTACTTAGTAAAAATGTATTCAGTAACTTAATCCAGTTTCCTCAATATGAAAGTAATGCAATCAGATTACTTTTAGATACTTTTACCTCAAGATCACATATGTGAATAAAGTCAAGAGAAAAGCAATAATTTCTCAAAGACTTCTAATCATGCCTTCTGAATGCAAACAAACCATGTTTGAATAATGTTATGAGTGATGTAGCTATTATTATATACAGTATAAGAAAAAAACATGAAAAACAGGGACACTGCCTCCTCAATAGGAAAACAGACTATGTTGAAATGTAGATTTTTTTTCATAAAGCAAATGCAGTCAGAACAGATGCACTTAATTATGTCTTGGTTAACATTAAACAAAATATGACAGGATATACCCCAGATTAAAAAACACTACAAAGCAGTGGTGTAGTAGTGTCTGAAGAGGTGGGCATACTGTGAATTTATGAAGGACCGCAAAAGATTTGTGCGCGTTTAGAGTACACTCAACGGTGCTGCGGCATCGCGTTATTAGATTGAAAAAGTTCCTCGTCAAAAGACTACTCGTTGTTCTGGCGGCCACACTTATCATCACTTATTTTAGGTGGGCATACGCAAAATTCTAACAAAGATAGGTGGGCATACGGCGAATGCTTGTGTATGCCCTAGCCCAGACTACACTACTGCTACAAAGTTGAATTCTGCCATGTATTGTTAGCAGACTAATTAGCACTGACCATTCATTAACTTCCAACTGCAATAGGTAGATCGCAGGCTATCTTCATCATCATCATCATCATTATTATTATTAATGCAGTGCCTCCAGTGTCTGTCCTCTGCTTGCTCACGATCCACAGTCAAACATCACCAGCTAACGTTTATGGGTGATTCTATGTTTAAGGAGGATTTTAATGGCAAAACACAAAATAAAATAAAAAGAAAATATATATTTTTTAAAAATCTTGTTTTAAAGAATAGATCAAAATAGATTTAAACCTTTTTAGTGTGTCTTGGTATTACTTTCTATGAGTTTTCAAATGTTACATTTGCCAGTATTTCTCCCTCACCCATACTTTTGAACTTCTTACCAATACATTTATAATAAGTATCAAAATCAGATAAAGTATCCATTGCACTTTCCTCTAAGAACTTAGCATTTTCAATTCATTTGGTATTCATGTGTACAATTTGGATTTTTTTCAACAAAGAGAAAATGAAATGCTGTCCCAATTACAGTTGTCATTACAACATGAACGCATTTCAGAGAACAATTTTAGAGTTTCAACTGAAATTAAGATGGAAATGAGAAGTCACACTGAAGTTTTGACAGTAGGCGTCCCGTGTACCGGAAAACTGGCCGTTCGCCGGGGGAATCCAGTGGTCGTTTCTCCGCTTCTCTTCCCGCTCCCGTGAAAACAATGGAAAGACGGTCTGACGGCGAAATTAGGAACACTTATGATTTATTTTAGCTATCCTAGCTAACATGATTTTCGAATGGGTCTTACCTTTAAATGCTTCTTTAAATTATGTATCGGGTCCTTGGAAATCACTGCATCTTCACAGCTGAAAGGTATAAATTGCACTGAACTGTAATGTTGTTTCTCTTTTCTCCATTGAAGTGACAAGAATGTTGGAATTTCCACAAAATTATAATATTTCTCCAGTGGCCATTGCGATGAAACAGCCCTTTCAATGGCTTGACCTCGTTTGAGAGCACAGTGTTGATGTAAGGCAGGTGTTATTTACACATGCGACAATAAGTGGCGCCAGAATCACGTGGGCCACGAGAGCGAACCGGAAGAGATCTCCAGAAGAATCTGATCATATCTGTACCACTATAAAGCAGCAGCGGTCTTTATCATTTCATGTCAGGAGGATCTTTTGTTTATTTTTTTATATATTGAAAATTGTAATCCTGCTAATAATCAAATTTTTTACCAAATGTAACTGTAATATGAATACGTTGAGTTTTTTATGTAACTGTAACCGATTACAGTTACACTTTTTGTATCCTGATTACGTAACGCCGTTACAAGTATTCCGTTACTCCCCAAGCCTGACCACTCACATTAAAATGAAGATAACCTTATAAAAGCTGTTTTTATTCTACATGGAGAGGGTTTGATTAAAGTAATCATGGCTGACTGTGAATACTTAATTTCTACAATGGCATCTGAAGCTGAAAACTATTGATTTTAAATGATGCTGCATCCAAGCCGCTATGTGTCAGTGTAAGTCCAAGATGACGCTAAGACAAAAGATACTGAGTGCACCTTTAATTTGGGCAATTTCATGTCCTAGGCCAGTGGTTTCCAACCTTTTTTCCTTGAAGCCCCCCCTACTTAATTACAAGGAAATCTGCGCCACCCCACCCCCTTATATTTATATTGTACATCATATATACACTACCGGTCAAAAGTTTTGAAACACTTACTCATTCTTTATTCTAATTTTTTTTTCTTTTTTTTTTCACATTTTAGAATAATAGTAAAGTCATCAAAACTATGGAATAACATAAATGGAACAATGGGAATTATGTTGTGACTAAATAAAATCCAAAATAAATCAAAACTGTGTTATATTTTAGCATCTTCAAAGTAGTCACCCTTTGCCTAGAATCTGCAGACATGTACTCTTGACATTTTCTCAACCAACTTCTTGAGGTATCACCCTGGGATGATTTTTAAACAGTATTGAAGGAGTTCCCTTCTATGTTGGGCACTTATGGGCTGCTTTTCTTTATTATTTGGTCCAAGTCATCAATTTCAAAAACGTTATTTTTATTTTTTTTAATTAAATTTTAGTTTTATAATGAAATAAATAAATATGGTGGCACAATTATATTTTTGTCTACAAAACTAATTTCAAACATTTAAGCATACGCCTTCAGATCAAAAGATTTTTAAGATCATGAGAAACATTTCAGGCAAGTGTTTCAAAACTTTTGACCGGTAGTGTGTGTGTGTGTATATATATATATATCAGTGGTGTGCAGTGTATTAACTGGGTACCCCTTCAACAACAAAAATGTAAGTTATTTTAAGGTGTTTTAGAAAAGAACTTTTCATAATTTTAATCATTTTTTCTGTCTCCATTTGTCACCACTTCAGGGTTTGAAGTGGCTGACTGCTGACTAAATATACATACATAACTATACATAGCGGTTGACAAATGTGTTATATAATAATTGCTGAGGTAATTTACTTGTGTGATTGCTTCTCTGTGCTTTATGGCAAAACAGATGCCGACAGGAAAACTTTAAGGCATCAGTAACTAAGGGAAGCGGGGCTTTTGAATCATATTTCATCTCTCGCTCTTTGGTCGCGCTTGTGAGAGAGAGTGAGCACTATCATCCAAGGCCAACCCGATCTCATGAAAAGTGGTACATAATTTACGAGTTGTCTACTTCCTATGGTCTAGCACAGGGATCGGCAACCTTTTTGACATGGAGTGCCATTTTTTATTTTCCTGGTCAATGGCTGTGCCGAGCCTCCCCCTCCAAAAAAATAAATAAATAATAATAATAATAATAATAAAAAACACATGGCCATGTAGGTGATTTTCCGAAGTTTGAGTCCACTTGTGAAAATGTTCCTATTTTGCATTTTTCTAATTTAGTCATTTATTTTTCATTACAAATGATATTATCAGCATAACAGTTTGAATGAAAAATTTGTGCAAAACCCGATGCTTATGATATAATCATGATCCATGTGAATTTTCACAGAACATATTGTGAAAGTGCTTTAATGAAAGAAAGCCAGTTACTTTGTAAAATCCCGGGCCGATTTCTCTTCCCAGTCCACCCCTGATCACCAGCACGCAAGCAACAGCGAGAGAGGAGCAGGCTATTCTATTTATATGAAGTTTTTCGCACCTGACCAGCATTCCACTCTACATCTTGATGTAATCCTTCCTCATGATCAAGCAGCATTTTTTCATCAGCTGAATGGGAGACTAAACACTATTAAAGTGTGACGAGACTCACGCTACGCATGCAAGATATTCACGCATCACAAGACAATCAACTATGTAGCCTTTTTCGGTGAATCGCACCTGAAAAATCCTAAAACTTTATTTCCAGGTTTAATTTAGATTTTGAATAGACTCAGATTATGTTTTCTCTTTTAATGTAATTTTGAGTGTGACTAGGGTTTAAGGAGGTGTACTTGTATGCTGGGTTGGAAATCTCAAGGATTAATAGTGGTGTTTTCCTTATTACATCACGTGTTGTTCTGAAAGCAAAAAGAAACAAATGAAACAATGTAGACTGTCATCCGCGTAGCCTGACCGATGCAAAGCGGGCGCGTTTACTCACGTGATTAACTGAAAGTGAAGCGCTGCCGGCTCGTGATGCATGAATGGCTTTCACGCGCTGCACGAGTCTGTTGGGTATACTGCAGTATCGTCACATTTGTACTTTTTGTTTAGCCTCCCATTCAGCTCATGAAAACACGCTGCGTGATCATGAAGAAGGATTACATCAAGATATAGACTGGAATGCAGGTGCAGAATTTATATAAATAAAATAGTCTACTCCTCTCTCACCGTTGCTGCGTGCCAGTGATTATGCCTCCACGTGCTAATGCTGGCACCATGCCATAGGTTGCCGACCCCTACGATGTTGTTCGTATAAACTCGTAGGACTTCATCACGTGCAACTTCCCTGATATCTAATGCGGAAGTAAGCTCGAGTTCTGCACACAAGGCCTTACTTATTCATATTATGCCCTTACCCCAACCCCTTATCTAAACTTAACCAATCAGTAGTGTGTAAACATGATAGGAAGTGGTTGTGTGTGACAGAAGCAAGTATGTTGCATATTAGATAGAAACGATGTCCAGCGACATAATTGGCTGTAGTGAAAGTTGTAGGAATTCAAACGAGTACAGTCGCAGGATATCATACGAATTAGTCAAATTTATTAAAGTCATAGGAATCCTGACGATTTTGCATGAAAGTGTGTTTTCCAAGGCCCTGAGAAATGCAAAAATAACGCAAAAATATAACAACTGATAAAAATGATATATTACAATATAATAATTTTTTGTAATGTGCATTCTTTGTCATACAGCGGGATTTTGCATAACCGCAATAGACACGATACTTTAACATTTCTTGCTGTTAACACATTTCTACTGGTATTTCGTCCACCCTGACACAGAGCCCTGCATCCATTTCATTGTCTACTTACAATACATTAACACGTCAACAAGGTATGCAGTTTTAATATGTTTTTGCAGTCTTGCAGTGCATGGTTATGATGTTTCAGTTATTCCAAAAAGTAAACTCACAAGCACTTGGCCATGCGACAGTCAGCGCAACTCCGTAGAATATATTTGATGCGCTTCATCCCGTGCAGTTTTGTAAAGAGGCTCTGGTCAGTTGAGTGACATTTTCATGATGTTTTGCTACAGTTGCCAGGGTGCAAGACTTTGCACTGATTTTTATATTGAGAAATTGCTTATCACATTAAGTTAGAAAAGAAAGCTGACATGCTGGTACTGGTATTGCGCATTTTATCGATCTTTGACCGCATCAAAGCGTGCAAGGTTCCGGCCCCCTAACAGAAAACTTTCAACTTTTGGGGTTCGTTTTTTGTTATATGAAGGTTACATTAAAACATACTACTTTTTTATTTTTTTTTACCATTCCTTGATCATTTATTTGTGGTACTTTTCAAATGCTTTTTATGTACCGATTTAATTGTTTTAGCCTTGTCCCAGACTTTCATTTAAAAATATGAAAATCCATTATAATAAATACAAATTATGACATAAAAAAACATGATAACTTAAAGAGCAAAATAAACATAAAACATTTTCATATTTATTGTGCAAAAATTATTTCTAACAAATAACAACAAAAAAAAAACATTATGACTGTCCCATTTCCACCACACCAAACAATTTTGCCCCCTAGCAAACTTTTCTCAAGTTAGTGTACTTGTTAACCAAGTAAAGTGTCAGAGAAGAGCATGGTTGAAATGAAATATGAGACATGTGATGTTTGAAGAAAACAAAGAAAAATGACTTGTGAGTAGAATATATTTTTTTATTATCCATCATTTCCAATCAAGCTGAGGCTTTGCCAAATTATGCGAAAAGTGTGAGAATATTGTTTAGTTGTGTGTTTTTAGTGTACATAAAATGTTAGCTATGAAGTAGCCTTAGCAAGACCAAGCAATTAGCCATTTGTTTTCAAAAATGTTAAATATGTCATTTCCGAGGGGGCCTGGGTAGCTCAGCGAGTATTGACGCTGACTACCACCCCTTGAGTCGTGAGTTTGAATCCAGGGCATGCTGAGTGACTCCAGCCAGGTCTGCTAAGCAACCAAATTGGCCCAGTTGCTAGGGAGGGAAGAGTCACATGGGGTAAACCTCCTCGTGGTCGCTATAATGTGTGGTTCTCGCTCTCGGTGGGGCGCGTGGAGAGTTGTGTGTGGATGCCGCGGAGAATAGCGTGAAGCTTCCACATGCGCTAGATCTCCACGGTAACGTGCTCAACAAGCCACGTGATAAGATGCGCGGATTGACGGTCTCAGACGCGGAGGCAACTGAGATTCGTCCTTTGCCACCCAGATTGAGGCGAGTCACTACGCCACCACAAGGACTTAGAGTGCATTGTGAATTGGGCATTCCAAATTAGGGAGAAATGAGGAGAAGAAAAAAAAAAGTCATTTCCATCACTGTCATTTTCCCCACAGAAGTCTATTAAACACAGAATTTGAGATGTGGTGGAAATGACACTGTGGAATTTTCATGACTTTATGAAAAAAATGACAAAAATTACATATCGTGTGATGCATGTAAATGAAATAAACTTGTGAGAGTATGAAAATGTTAAAGCAAGACATTATTTTCTAGAAGTTCACATGCAGTGCTAGGCCTATATGTGCCCAAAGTTGAAGAAACACATTCTGAGATATGAGCCAGTCTTTGATATTTTAATTAAAATGTTAGGTCATTTACTATCACCACATTTACTTTCAATAATGTGGAAAAAGACATTTCTGGACGGTGGTGGTTCAGCATTGTAACTGAAGGTTCCTTTTGAGACAATAAATCTAACTAAAAAAGTTAGTTAACTAAATTCATTGAAGACTTTTCACCCCAAAAAAATTTGTCACGCCATTATAAAGGATAGATCCCTCCAGAAGCCCAAGGCTGAGACTAAATACAGCTTTTCATTAGTAACACTTAACACAGACAAATGAAGATGCAAGCAGATGCTCGAATAAGCATCTACACATGGAAAGCCACTGATAAATCATGGTTTGGAAGAAATTTGGCCAAATACTCACTGTGCTTTAGCTTCATAAACTATAGATTGATAATGAATGGAAGTGTATATAGAAATATTTGAAATGACACATCCTTGTAATGATTTTATTTTTAAAAGAATGCAAATAAGGCACCTTGTAAATACATGAAAAAATGGTATGCAATTATTTGGATACAGTGAGAGAATGTGGGCTCAACACAATCCAAACCATCAAAATTGATCAATGGTTCTGTTCTCTCTGTGCTGGAATAATGGCATTCGTTTAGTTTATTCATCTCCTCTTGAGCATGTGTTTGTGTGCACTGGAGGATGGTGAGTTGTAAATGATGATGGATACAGAGTGGCTGGCAGAAATGGGAGCAGCTTCCTTCATTTAATTACGGTGTCAAACTGAATTACCTTAGAAATCAGAAAACATGAACACCGCACCACACATTTATTCATACTTAATTTGTGTTAGACTTTTTGCTTTTTCTCTCAATTTGATGCATTTCCTCAGTTATTCATTTGCATGCTAAGTATTTTTACACAGTATCTCATTTTTGCTGGATGATCTAATTTCAACAACTCTTATGGTGCTGCGTGTAAAAGCACTCTTTAATGAGACTGCAACTACAACATTGCTAAATGAGTAAGACTAAAGTGAAGTTATCCTTTGCAGTACTCTGTGTTTGTATTTTTCTCAGTGGTCAGCAAAGTGTTTATTTATAAAATTATTTATTTAAAAAAAAAAAAAAAAAAAAAAAGAAACAAACACCTGCCATTGATTGTTCAGTTTAAGGTTTCTCAGCTATTTTTAATTTCTTTCAGGAAACATAATGTGATGTTCCCTATCTGTCACTCACTTGACGTTGTGTCGATGTAGTGACACTAGGGGTCACTCTTGGGAGCCCGAAACACCTCTGGTCTTTGATAATGAAAATTGGGGAGTGGTATTTGCATGCCACTCCCCCGGACATACGGATATAAAAGGAGCTGGTATGCAACCACTCATTCAGATTTTCTCTTCGAAGCCGAACGATCATGCTCACTGAGCTGAATTCTCACGACTGTTCACAACTGGCCACAATGCTGAACTACCCGCTGAAATGGCCGGACCTTGTCTCAGCTCCTCAGCATAAAACCTGAATGAGTGGTTGCATACCAGCTCCTTTTATACCCGTATGTCCGGGGGAGTGGCATGCAAATACCACTCGCCAATTTTCATTATCAAAGACCAGTGGTCTTCAGGCTGCCAAGAGTGACCCCTAGTGTCACTACATCGACACAACGTCTCGTTCCCTTCATCAGGGAACGGATGTTACGCAAGTAACCAGGACATTTTAACTAAATCTGAGCCAAACAAGAGTGTTTAAAGAACAGTTTAAAAGAGAGAGAGAGAGAGAGAGAGAGAGAGAGAGAGAGAGAGAGAGAGAGAGAGAGAGAAGGTTGTATGAGTGAGAGACAATTGAGTGAAGCCCTATGAGCTCAACACTGTTCCTACGTGACCTTATTAACCCATGTGATTCACTGGGAACTTTCACCCTCTGACCTCTCACCTCTCTCAGAGCAGAGGGGATTTAACGCACCTCTCATTTACATGTCACCCAAGGCCCTGTTCAGAGACAAGAAAGTGCAGGGGGATGCAGCCAGTGTCCCGTGTTGAATTACATCTCTATTACTGTTCATAAATCATCAGTTAAACAGATTTTCATTAAGAGTCTCTTTCTGGTTACATTTTGAAGCACATGAACTGTTACTGACAGCACCGCTTATCACCAACCATTAGATCATTCATCAGCAGGATTTTCAAGACTGTGCAAATGTGATCAGCAAACAAATAATTATGTGAGTCAATGAGAGCAATTAACACAACAATGCCCCAGAGACTGGGCTGAGCTTAATTAATTTCACCATCACCCATATAACTGTGCGATTAACCGCAAATTAGATCTTTTCTCAAACAGCTTCAACATAAAGAATTCAAAATGATTCATAATTCTGAGGCCATTAAGTTTGGTTTACAAAAACTAAAATAAATCATGTAGAATAAAAAGAACATTTTTAGGAGTCAAAATCATAAATTCAAATTGATGAAATGCTGTCATATAAAACCAAATAATATATCAAAATGCTGCAGTAACTATTCTTGATTAAATTAGATCTTTGTACAGCAGCATCCTTTTAATTGCTGATATAATCAATTTAGTATGATATCTAGGGGAAGACCAGGAGAACATAATGAAAGGCCTTTATCATTGTAAACATATCCTGTTCAATTCAAGCGGAAGGATCTATCAAGGCGACCCCAGTAATGGCTCATTGTCTCTGATGGACAGGGATATTTCTTCATCTCAAATCACTGCTTTTCAGGCCACTCGACCAAATCTCAGCCACCAGCATCGTGATGCTGGTTCTTCATGAGGCTGTGAAAATGACTGCAGCATCCTGAACCTATTCTGCTCCTCTGCCTTTATTTAGTGTTGTGGGTTAATTATAATCGATTTTGCTATTGCAATATTGCAATGTCACAAAGTTGAAAGAATATTGTTTGTTGAGTTCCAGTGGTTAAGAATACATTTTGTAATGATAAATAATACGGAAATATTATGTGTACAAATGTGCCATTGATTAATTAGAATAAATGTGATGGGAACTAATTAATGATGTCTGAGAAACATTCCTGTCCATGCCCTGACATAGCACAAATTCATTTTGGACTGAAACTTTGCAGTGCAAGCTTTAAAAAATTAAAAATGAAGCAAACCAGAATACATTTAAATTGAAGAAATCAAAGGATATAATTCTAGTCATATTATTTTACATACATATGTTAAATTATATAGAATAATAGTTTATGGCACGCATGTACTGTAGCTATTTATTGAATTGGAATGTTTATATAAGGGTCAATATACTGTTGTCAAACAAATGATAAAAATTAGAATTATTTTACAAATCTAGTTTAAAACACATGTATCAAGTTTACAGTAAGTGTGATATTTGTGTCCATATTTATATGTTGGATACATTTTTGCATTTTCACACACACACACACACACACACACACACACACACACACACACACACACACACACACTTCTTCTTAGGTAGTCCATCATGACCGATGATGAATTCTGTTACTGTTTGTGGGTTCTTTGATGACTGTATAGTCCAATGCAGAATGCACACTGTCTTTTGGAGACAGGGCATGTGAAAACCTGTCCAAGGTGTCTTAGGGGAGCAGGTGCAGACGTGGTCAGCTTCCTCTTCTGCATTTTAGCCAGGCGATGTTCGGTTCTCCTGTCCTGAGCCATTTGTACTCTTTGGTGACAGAGTTGCCGCCAGACAATGCGGTACACAGCAGTAGCCTCTAGGGATGTAGCCTGTATCCCACACTTCTTAAGACCGGCTTTTAGCTGGTCCTTCAGCTTGTTTTTTGTCCTCCAGAAAAACGACAGCCAAGATGTAGTTGACCATACAATGCTTTGCATGGCAGGCGAGTAACTGGCATCCTGATGACATGTCCAAGCCATCTTAGTTCGTGAAGCATTATGGTCGCTTCTGTACACCGGCAGTTAGTTTTTTGCAGGATCTCAGCTGTGAGAGTGGACTGTAGGGCTTCTGGGGTGCAGGATACTAGGGCACAGTCATCCGCATACTAAAGTTCCAGCACATGAACTAACTGGAGCTTGGTCGCTGCCTGGAACCTCCTGTTGTTAAAGAGGTTCCCATCCAATATATAAGCCATGATCAAACCACTTTCTTTCTCCACATCCTTGTGTAGCAATGTTGTAACACACAGTAGGAAGATGTTAAATAGGACTGGCACAAGAACACAGCCCTACTTCACACCTGTGCCTGCTGTGTAGAGGGCAGACTCCAGTCCACCTAATGTCACTTTGGCCTTCATCCCGTCATGAAATTGCCAAAAGATGTTGATAAACTTTGCGAGGCATCCAAACTGCTGGAGCACTTTCCATAATTGTCACGATGTATGGTGTCAAATGCCTTGGAAATGTCCACAAAGGCAATGAACAGGTTCTTGTGATGTTCATGGCATTTCTCCTGCAGCTGGTGTGAGGTAAATATCATGTCCTCTGTGCTTCACCTTGCTCTGAATCCACATTGGGATTCGGGTAATAGGTTTCCAGAGATTGTGTTGACAAGCCGTTGGAGCATGACCTTCGCCAGGACTTTGCCTGCAGCAGAGAGGAGAGAAATACCCCTGCCAAATTCGCAGATGAATCTATCACCCTTGATTTTGTATACTGTGATAATACTTGCATCCCTCCATTGTTGGGGGGCACTTTCTTGCTGCCACACAAGGGTGATGAACTGGTGGATTGCTCTTCTGCAGAGGTATCCCCCTTCCTTCAGAAGCTCAGCAGGGATGAAGTCGGGCCCAGGGGACTTGTTGTCTTTCAGTTCCTTGATGGCAGCATGCACCTCCGAGAAGGAAACTGGGAGATCAACACCCTGTATGCTTGGTAAAGTTGGTAGTTCTTCCAAGACTGTGAGATCAACTGGGACCTGTTGATTTAATAGAGCTTGGAAATACTCCCCCCATCTTTGGACAATGGCTGTTTGGTCCTTAAAGAGGGTCAGTTCATCAGGAGTTCTCAGAGAGCAGACTGTGTGGGATCTCGGGCCAAAAGTCGTCTTCACTGCACCATAAAATTTATGGATATCGTGCCTGTCTGAATAGGATTGTATCTCTTGAGCCTTGGATATCCACCATTGATTCTGCAGTTGTCGTAGGGTCTGTTGTATTTCTTTCCTCCTCTCTTGCCAGTTCTTTTTAAGGGAGACAAAAGATGGATTATTGAGATAGGCTTTGTGAGCTTTGTGCATATTATTGAGGAGGGCAGAGAAGTGTGTGGAGCTTTCTTTGAACAAGTCCTGATGTTTTTTCCCTGAGGTAGCCGATGGATTCAACTGCTGCTTCGTGAAGTGATATACTTATGGATGACCAATTAGTATCAGTCATCCTTTCACTCCTCAGGAGAAACTAAATGTTCTGTAGCTGCTTAGCAACAGAGCATCGATAGTTGTTCTGTAGCTCTGCATCCTGAAGCCTTGCGCAGTGCAGTCTTCTCCTAGTGGTCTTTCTGTGTTGTACTGTTGGGCAGATACTCAGACTAAGTTTAGCCACAATCATACGATGATCAGTCCAACACTCTGCTCCTCTCATCGCTTCAGTTATAAGAACATACCTCACGTCCTTGCGCCTGACGATAACATAATCCAGAAGGTGCCAGTGCTTGGATCGTGGATGCAGCTAGGAGGTCTTGTATTTATTTTTCAGTTGAAACATGGTATTAGTGATGGTAAGACTGTGTTCTGTACAGAGACTCAGGAGACTTAGTCCATTAGCATTAGTGTGACCGATGCCATGATGTCCAATTACTCCTTCCCAGAAATCACTGCTTTTCCCCACTCTTGCATTAAAATCACCCAGCAGCAAGATTTTGTCATTTTGGGGGACTTTCCTGAGGGCCTTATCCAGTGTCTCAGAAACTGTCCTTCATCTCTTCTACTGATGGAAGGGTAGGTGCATAAGCACTGAGAAAAAATGCATGCTGCTTTCTATCAAGGGGGAGGCGGAGTGACATTAACCTTTCACTGATACCAATTGGTGTCTCAATGAGGTTTGGGAGGATGCTATTTTTAATAGCCAGCCCAATGCCATGCAGATGTTGACCTCCTGTAGGCTATCCCCTCCAGAAGAAGGTGTAGCCTTCACCTTCCTCCTTGAGTGATCCTTCGCCCAAGAGTCTAAACTTTGCCGACTTAGCGATACAATATCGATGTTACGGTATATCGCTTGAGCTCAGCAGCAATTAGTGTTGTCCTTTGACTGGGTCGGTCAGTGCCATGACTTGAATCCAGGAGGGTTTTGATGTTCAATGTTGCTATTCGTAGGGGAATGTATTGCTTTCTTGTTTTGCGACCACTAAGATGGAATGAACTGATAGATGCGGTACCCTATCCAGGCTGGGTTTGAGTGGGCAATGTTTAGATCACCTTTTCTAGATCTTTCCCCAGTAGGGGTGAGCAGTGCGGCTCCTTAATAGGACTGCTCAGACATACAGGGGTCTGCCGGGAGCAGCTGCCACTCATCCCAGCTGCTGACGACCATATACCATGTGCAGGGCCTGAGCTAGGGGCTTCTAGATCATTCAGTCCTGCCCCCGTCGCCAAGCACCTCATCACCAGTGGACTTTAGTGCAGGGAATCTGGATGAACTCCACAGATGGTAGCAGATACCTGCGCACAGAGGGGTTTTAAGTGATGAGGGAGATGTGCCTGCTCCAACACCACTGCTTCACCATGAGGAGTTGTGACCCGATGGCAAGGAAGAAATCCAGGATGACTGGCACCTCCCCTAACTAAAGGAGGCTGCCGGAGCTCCGATCTGTTGGAGGAGTGCCTTAAGGTGCACCTGCCAGCACCTGTTTTTCTCTAAGGGTGTGCTCCCCTAGCCTTTGTCTTACCAGACTTACCCGCAAGGCAGCGGGACGGTGGTTGGTCATGGTCAACCTCTGGGGATGACCGCAGCTCTGAGATCCCCCGCCATGTTAGCCTGAGGCCGCAGGGTACCCAGTTACCACGTGTGGCCACGAGGAGGCCTGGCATGAGTCTTGGCGAAGGAGAGGCTTTGTACTGGCAGGTGGAGACTTACGCACAAGGCTGCTTCCCTGTTCACCACCAAGGGCTAGCCAGTGGCAGTGGGCTGTAAGCAAGAGATTAGCAAACAGATGGGAAGCAAGCAAACATGCTTCCTCTGTTACTGCACTCTGTTACTGCACTACTGCACTAGATGCATCACAAAACCCTGTGTGGCTACACACACACACACACACACACACGCACAAAACTAATTTCATGAATTAAAAAATGTCAAGTGGCGTAACCATCAAGTAAAAGGTATTAAAATACATGAGCCTTGAATACATGTGAGTGTAAACAATTTTTTTTAAAATATATTTTTGAATAACGTAGTAGATCTGGACAAATTAGCATCACAACATTGACCCATAAGCCTCGGAATGTTTAAAAGTAAGAAAGAATTATTTATTCAATGACTACTTGATTACTTATGTCCAGGACCAGTTGCTTAATAGTTATACACCAGGTTATGGCACATTTCTTGTGAAAAAGTAATAATTTTCTTTTGGAGTATTTTGGCACTAGCATATAGAATAGAGAAAAATTGCAGGTAATTCTCCCAGAATGTAAAAAAAAAAAAAAAAACATGTAAAAATAAACATATTGTTGTATGACAATAAGAACATTTGTGAAATGCACTACACCCTCAATGTTTGCCTATGTGGTTTAATAGATATGAGGAACCTGTCATAAAGTGAACAATACCAAAACCCCAATGAAGCAGCTGTCAACTCATGCAGGAAATGAAATACAGTCTATGAGTATTCATTTAAGCTTACCCTTAATCTGGGAGGAGGAGCAAACATAATAATTTCCTGTGGGAATACTGCCCCCCAAATTAATTACTGCAATTCAGCATTTTTAAATGGACCACTTAATAAAGTGGCAGCATAATTAAATTTCCAGCCCTGTGACCTTGAGAGCACTTCCTAGATAATTAATGATACACACAGATAATCAATGCAGACAAACCATCTATGCACCATCTACAGAGAAATATACACACCACACAATATAGTGCCAGCCCATATATACAAAAATATGACAAAATATGACATGTAAACTAATAACACACACAAAAAAATGCATCATAACAAAAGTGTATGGTCATGAAACCACACTGATTGCAGATGCCATTAAACATCCACATCATCATTTAAAGATAAAATGTTTCATATTATTGACAAAAATCAAACAACTTTATCCTAAATGTTAAAGAGTTCTAGATAAGCCATAATAGCAACAAAACAAAACAAAAAAAAGTTCATCCCTACTTGCACCATATTTTTTTTATTCCCCATATTTGCTGTTTAGAAAATATTAAAGTCAGAAAAGTTTGCAGTAAGCAAATCTTATTTTCATAAAGCATTCTGATTATCTCTTGATTCATGACAGGTTCAACCTCTACTGTACAGTGATCACATTCCATTAGTGTCACATAGATTATCATTCATTCTGACACTGTAGAAATTACATTAAAGTTTTAATTCACTCTGATTATGAGATGAAGCAGTGCATAGATAAATGAAATCCAATATTTTTACAGTTTTACACATCATATTAAGTTGGAGATATAGCTTAATCATATGAAGTTATTTTACTCACGAGAGGTTTCAAATTAGAATTTCACACTTGGGCTAAATCATACACTTGCTCATAAAGTGATTTTAGCAGTAGCACATTAAATTACACATTAAATTAACACTGTACTAATTTGAAATATTCCCTAAATTAATTTTATTTTATGGTAATGAGCTGAGCTGGCCTTTAGATTCCTCAGTAATAGCAGTTATTGTGATGTCATTGTAAAGGAAAAGGAATATTCCAGTTCAATACAAGTTGAACTCAATTGATAGCATTTGTGGCATAATGTTGATTACCACAAATATTAATTTCTACTTGTCCCTCCTTTTTTAAAAAAAGAAGCAAAAATCTGGGTTCCAGTGAGGCAATTTTCAATGGAATTTTTGAAACAGTGAGTATTTTATGTTTACTGATTGGCCCAATCAGTAAACATAAAATACTCACTGTTTCAAAAGTATAGCCACAAGACGTGAACAATATGCATGTAAACATACAATTTACATGCATATTTTACAATTTCGTTGCCATGATGACTAATGCTATAAGCTAACCTAAAACCATAAAATGACAGTAAAAACAACGAATTTAAACAACTTTACAGCTCAAATAATACCTAATAATATGTTTTAACAAAATAATGTTAATTTTTTAAGTGCTTTTATAAAATTATATGCTTCACATTTCTGCCTTTAAACCCTGCAAAAACTGGCCCCATTAAAGAAATAGTTCAACCAAAAATGAAAATTCTCTCATCATTCACTCAACCTCATGTCATCCCAGATGTACGTAGGTCTATACAATGCAAGTGAATGGTGACCAGAACTTTGAAAAAAAAGCATATAAAGGCAGCATAAAAGTAACCCATAAGACTCCAGTGGTTAAATCCATATCTTCAGAAGCGATATGATAGGTGTGGGTGAGAAACAGATACATTTTTAAGTCTTTCTTTAATATAAATTCTCCTCCCTGCCCAGTATGTGGCGATATGCATGAAGAATGTGAATTGAAAACAAAAGAAGAAGAATGTGGAAGCGAAAGTAGACATTTATATTATAAAAGGACTTAAATGTTGATCTGTTTCTCACCCACACCTATCATATCGCTTCTGAAGACATGGGCCCTGTCCCAAATGGCACCCTAAGCCCTTGTGGTCCTCCTCTGAGTCCAGGCTTTGGTGACGTAAGCGAGTTCAATCTGATGGGTGCTAGTCTGCAAGTCCATGAGGGGAGCATGAGTGGTAAAATTGTGCATTTAGGACAGACTTCAATTTGAGACGTAATGTTTTCATACATTACGTTTTCATATACACAGAGTTTTATAAATGATTATTTGAAAAGTCATGTCATTGATAGCAAGGGTAAAGGAACAAATTTGAACTCCTGGATATTTGTGTTTTATTGAATAATTCCAAGCAACACACAGACACTAAAGCATTAGGGAATTTAACAAAGAACCTCTGAAAAACAGCGCTCATATAACGACAACAAAACCCCATCTTTTTAAATGTTTAGAGAACAAATGAACATGATTCAGACACCTGGATGGTTGCAGACAGGTGCTTAAAACACAGTCAAATGTATAGATTGGATAACACACATCTCACACACCGCCGTATATTGCAAAAATCCATATATTTATACACAGCCACACTTCTGCAGGTGTAAATATAGCTGGTAGGATGAACCTTGCTATTTAAATTAATATAATGAATCTTACAAGCTACAGCTATGAACAGGACAGTACTCTCTCATGTCTTAATATTTTAGAGACTCACAATAATTCTTAAATCCTCTTTGAAACAATGATAACAAATGCTAATTGTTAGATTTCTTACTTTTAAGAACATAAAATGTCTTTAACTAAAAACTATTTAACAAAAACTCAATAGGAGTAATACCATATCTTAAGTTTTGAACCAATTAAACACGTCAGACTAAAAAGTGATACTATATACACAAGAAAAGCAAGGGATCCGTCATTGACAATAAGGAAAAAACGATTATTGAAATCAATATTTAATCCGCGATTGCTATTGCCTCATCCGCCATTTTTTTTCCTCCAGCAAAGAAACTCCAGTCCGCTGTGATTGGTCGAGAGAATCAGCAGCGGGGACTGTTGGGTAATTGTCTGCTGTGGAGCTCGCACGGATGAGGGCTCAGCCGAAATGCGCATTAAGGAGGCAAAGGGGGCGCTCGTGAGCACCCCTCTGACCGCAAAAATGTCAAATGGGACACCCTACGGTCCTGTGGACTTCGCAGGAGCACACAAATAATGGCCTCAAGACCGCAAGACCACATCAAGTGTCCCATTTGGGACAAGGCCGTGGATTTAACCACTGCAGTCGTATGGATTACTTTTATGCTGCCTTTATGTGCTTTTTGGATCTTCACAGTTCTGGCCACCATTCATTTGCATGAGGACCTACAGAGCTGAGATATTTTTCTTAACATTTTTGTTTGTGTTCAGCAGAGGAAACAAAAGTCATACACATCTGGGATGGCATGAGGGTGAGTAAATGATGAGAGAATTTTCATTTTTGGGAGAACTATCCCTTTAACTTCCATTGTAAGTGCCTCAATGTAACCTAAATTTTAGCTGCTTTTAAAGAAAAGGAGGGATTAGTTAAAATATTTTTTTGTGGTAATCAACATTATGCTACAAATGCTGTCAATTGAGCTTAAATTGTATTGAACCCGGAACATTCCTTTAAGAGAAAATGAGCACCCTAAACATCTTATGTGTGTGTGTTTGAGTGGTGCTACCTGATATATGGTGGGCAGAACAGCAAACAATCCATTTACTACACGCTTATTGACTTAATTCTCAGCTTAACCAGAATGCCAATACTGTATTGACAAAATGTCAAAACATTTACACCAACAACAATGCACAGTCTCATTCATCACTCCTCAAACTTACAGGCAAGCATACAAACACATGTGCATGCAGAGAATAGGAATATAGAAGCTCATTCTGTGCTCACTCATACACTGAACAGATGCCTGTGAAATGCTGTCTCTCTGCTGGAGAAAAATGGCTGCTCTTAGAGTGCTGTCAGAGTGGCTCTACCTTATCTCTACACTATAGAAGGGCCATTGATCTTGTGCTATGAAGATACAAGACATCATACAGAAGCACACAGTGAACACAGAAAAGACACATACACTTAAGTGTAAAGACCTGGAGGTCTGATGGGGATCAGGTAGGAAAGTGGTCCTCTCTGGTTCACTGTTGACCTTGATTTATCTGCTTACTAACTGAACTCTTTATGAGTGGATGTTAGGGTCCAGAGATGACTCTTCTGTCTGGACAGAGCCCTCTGGGACCTTTAGGCCTCAAAACACACACTAACTCAGACCACAAAATGAGTGAAGTCCTGCTACCTCCACTCTGTTCTGACAGTAGTACAGGTGATAAATGACCACCATTATTAAAAGAAGGTTACTTTTAAACACTGTTCCCTGGCAATGAGAGAGAATAGCAGCTGCTAAATCACTGTCAGAGGAACTAATGATAAGATATCATAAGACACACAAGACAAGATGGAGTGGATCCTCTCCTTCCTTTAATCAGTTTCAGTCTCCACCTCTCGCCACTCTCACGTCTTTCTCAAGCACACAAATACTCTTATTTCTGTTCTTGGCGGTGTATCCATCAACTCGGCTCCATGCCTTTCTCTCTATAGCTTGTGTATGGAATGGTTCAGTCACTCAAGCAATTTAATGCGAACAGCATGATTATGATAAAGAATGGACTATGACTGTTATGTGCTTATACTTGCTTTTGTAGTCGATTTAATGCAGTTGCAGTTTTTTTCTGATGAAAACGAAATTTTATTTGTAAGACAAAAGATGAGTTTTTTCCCCCTTTGCATAATGTTCTTTTCTTCAGCAAACATAACCTTTCAATCAGTGAGACATACAGTGTAAAACAGACTGATTTTACAAAAGGGTTATCTACTGTAGACATTTTCAGGGCATGAACAGACCAAGGCAAATCTTGAAGATTAACCTTTCAAAAGGTCCAGGTTTTGATGATTAATGGGAAGGGTAGAGGTCTATGACACTCATGTTGGAGCCTTAACAAGGGGACAGATATGTTCCTCTGAGGTATGCAGAGTTAATCACACTCTGAGTAAGGGCCTATAGATTAATCTAATTAATAAAAGTCATGGTCTGTCTCTGCATATCTAATACTATAAGCTAACGATGTCATAAATCCATGCTGCTAATATGGCAGGTGGAGAGTGGTAGGGGGAGGTACTATGTGTGTCTACTAGAATGAGTGTGTTTGGGTGTATGGATGATGGAGAGATAGCAGTCTGTATTTATGTGTGTACTTAAGAAAGCCTGGCTCATCAGTGGCTGGATATGAATACACAAACTTATTTTGTGTCATTCACTCTCGAATACCTAATGACATTAAGTAGATTTCATTGCTCCTCACGACACACGTTTAGAACAGAGTCCTACTACGGCATACAGACCTTTGAGAAAAATCTTTCATATTTTGATATAAAAAATAATATAATATACAGGACAATAATAAAAGAATATCAACAAATTGTTATGGTTATAATCAGTGATGTCTGAACAAGATTAGCAGTTCCGATTTACTATTAGAATAGGACATTTACTATTAATCTAAACCAAAGAAAATATTGCTATCTGGCTGTGTAAAATTACACATAATTCACATCGAAATAAGTGTCTAGCTGAGACACCCCCATAATTAGAGTGGTCCATTTAAAAGATGTTCTAATAAATTTGAAATCTCTTCTGATATCTGAATAAATTAGCATCACCACACTACCACATTAGATTTGCATAGTGCATTTAATGTGCAAGTGTGAGTGAAATGTCTGCTACCCTGAATCCTCTTAATTAGAATAGCTCCTCCCAGTATGTTTTCTGAAAGAGATATCTCAATAACATATTATTGAGAGAGATATTGCCTCAGACTCTCCTCTTTATTAAGGGTCTGTGATCTGAGCATTACTATTTTAGCTGTTTTGGCATTACAGAATGTGGGTATAACCCATAACATTGCTCATCATTTAATTCACAATTCAAATAGAGATGTGATGACTCCTTGGGAAAAATTATGTTGGTAATTGTTTATTAAATATACATCAGATACACAATGAGTGGAGGGTGACAATTCATGACCTCTGAGTGTATTCTTTACTGCATTCAATACATTTTTAAAATTAAAATTGCATTTGTGTTTTTACATGCCCTGCTCTATATCAGTCTAATTTTATCTCATGCTGAATTGCCTTCATCTTTAAAGCTGGAATAATTACACCTGCATGAGTGGAATTTGACCAACATCAAGCTATCTTTCTATTTGTAGAACATCAGTACACTTTAAAAAAAAGTGCATTTTAAAAAGGAAGTGTACTTTGTTACAATAAATAATTATTTATAAATGTATTTTATATAATGTAATTTTATGTATGTATTTTTAAAATGTATTGCTTTTTTATATTTTTTTAATATTATTTATTTCCCACACTTTATTTTAAACTATGCCTGTAATCAACATACAGTAACTTAGCACTTTATTAGGAACACTATGCTCCTAATAAAGTGCCTGATGTGGTCTTCTGCTGTTGTAGCCCATCCGCCTCAAGGTTCGACGTGTTGTGCTTTCTAAGATGCTATTCTGCTCACCAGGACCGTGGTAAGGAATTCTGGGCCCCCTGACTGTATACTGCTCTGGGCCCCTTACTTATTCAAAAAATACAGTTTCGAATTTGTTGTGGGGCCCCCTGGACCTTTTGGACCCTAGAATCATTACCACCTTTCACCCCACTAGCTATGGCCCTGCTGCTCACTACAGTTGTACAGAGTGGTTATCTGAGTTACCGTAGCCTTTCTGTCAGCTAAAACCAGTCTGACCATTCTGCATTGACCTCTCTCATCAACAAGGTGTGATTAAGTAGGTGTACAGTTGTTCCTAATAAAGTGATCAGTGAGTGTACCTTTTTATGATCTAATTAGCCATCATAAATTTAATTGCTATTAAATTAATTTTAATGGATCACTCTACAAAATAGGCAGAGGGTTCTGTAAACATGGGTGGCAATATCCTGTAAAGGTTGTTTCTGAATGAAAAGTTTTTCTGGGACCTCAATAGAGTGCAATATCAAAACTCTGAACACATTAATAGAAACAGTAAGATACCAAAATGAAAGATATCAAAGGAAGATCTGTTTTGATTTGTGACACATCTGCAACACTTTTGCCCAACTGATTAAGTCATAATGGCAAAACTCAAGACAATAACAGAGGCTTTGTTCAATAAAATACCACCATCTGAATGGTCACGTATTAACACTGCATTTGAAAGGGTGCAGTACTTTCTCTGGTCTAACTACCATCTCAGGGAAGTAATTTCTTCAGCAGGACCAGAGATGCACAGAAAGCTTAAGAGGAGAGGGAGCTGCATCCTCGCATGAAACATGCTCATCATTAACCATCACACTTCAGAGCCTCTCACACAGACTTCCATTAGAGAGCTGGTAGAGAGCGTAATGTATGCGCATAGCATAGACACATTCATACATAAACACAATAAAAAACAGACACACCTGAGAATTACTGAACAAGAGAGCAGAAACAAATATTACAGTTCTGTGTCTCTTGAGAATGAAATGGATGCTGAGGGGTCAAATAATCCACTTGAATAAAATTACAAAAACTTTGAGATTTACTTGATGGGAACTGACCACCCAATGCATTTATTTTTAAGGAATAGTTCACCCAAAAATGAAAATTCTCTCATTTATTTACCCTCATGCCATCCCAGATGTCTTCCTTCTGTTGAACACAAATGAAGATTTTGAGAAGAATATCTCAGCTCTGTTGGTCCATACAATGCAAGTGAATGGTGACCAGAACTTTTAAGCTCCAAAATGAAGGATAAATGAGGTGTATGTCTGGCTAAATAGATGAGTCTTTAGACATAAACTGAGTGTGTCTGCATCCTGAACAGTGTTAGGGAGACTATTCCATAGTTTAGGAGCCAAATAGGAAAAAGGATCTACCTCCTTTTGTGGATTTTGATATTCTAGGAACTATTAACAGGCCAGAATTGTGCGAATTCATAATGAACGTGATGGTATATAGCGTGGTAAAATAGCTCAGCTCTTTTGATCCATACAATGCAAGTGAATGGGTGCTCCAAAAAGCAATTAAAGGCAGCATAAAAGTAATCCATACAACTGCAGTGGTTAAATCCATATCTTCAGGAGTGATATGATAGGTGTGGGTGAGAAACGGATCAATATTTAAGTCCTTCTTTACTATCAATTCAACTCCCTGCCCAGTAGGTGGCGATATGCACAAAGAATGTGAATCTCCAAAAACAAAAGAAGAAAAATGTGAAAGCTAAAGAGATTGGTAATAAAAAAAAGGACTTAAATATCGATCTGTTTCTCACCCACACGTATCATATCGCTTCTGAAGATATGGATTTAACCACATGGATTACTTTTATGCTGCCTTTGTGTGCTTTTGGAGCTTCAAAATGTTGTTACCCATTCACTTGCATTGTATCGACCTACAGAGCTGAAATTTTCTTCTAAAAATATTAATTTGTGTTCAGCAGAAGAGAGAAAGTCATACACATCTGGGATTGGAAAAAAACTTGGGTTTTTATATATAAAGAAAAGATAAAAGATACTCAGAAACTTTCTTTCTTTAAGATTATTTACTTAAAAATAAGTAAATAATCTTGGAGATTTATAAACTGAACTGGGGCCAAACTTTTTTTATCTGTATTTATCTTACCTAACACTTTTATTGTAACTAACATGTTAACATGTCAAACAAAATGGTTAATAATGTGTTTATATTAAAATAGTATTTAATTACGTTAAAAGAGGCATTTAAATAACATTTTCTGGCCGTAAATTCCTTCTTAAGATCTGGCTGAAGAACAAATATGACCTTACATCCTCAACTAACAAATAGGTTTTGATTAGCTTTACTTTGAAAATAAAAACATACAAAGTATGATTATTGTTTATGAAAACCGAGAAAGAATATTTAGATCTGCTAAAGTCTGTAGCTTTGTCAATATCAACACACATAAGAGAACAATGGCAATCTAATGTAGAACTATCTTTTTACACAAAAGAAATGTAGCCTAAAACTAAAAAAGAGCATTATGTCTGTTTTTCCTTTTTAAACTTTTATTATCTTTCCATTCAATGAGGGCAACATTTGCCTTCCTTATCCTGCACACATTAATTTGCACACAGGAGCCAGATACTAGTGCAGATAATAATCATTAGAAACGGTGAACAAACTGATTTGATGATGTTCAGGACTGAGAACGATGTAGGCTAGAACTAAACACTGTGTAAATCGACATCTGTACACAACTAAACACTGTTCAGGATTTATGCATAGGCAAGTTCAATGACAATTCACATAATCTTTTTATGAGCACTACAGAAAAGAATGGAGACTAAAAGCAAATTTTCCTATGTATTTTCTTTGAAGGTTCGGTTTTCATTATCGTTTTGCCTCTAGTGACAAAAGGTTGTGCATATGAGCTGACATCACTTCTGTAACAGCTTTAAAAAAAATTAAAAAAAATAAATAAATAAATAAAAAAACTCTAGTTTTGACTGCATCCAGCAGCTAAGCAATTTGCATAAATACATTTGTGAGAACAGGACGCGATAAAATGTGCTCACCCAAAAGTTGCTGGTTCATGTTTTGGAGAAGAGTAACACTGAACTATGTCAAGACAAGCTTAAACATGTGCGCTCCTCCGGAATGGACCATGGATAGCCTGACCAGCACCGATGCTGTTATTGCACGTGTGGAGTGTTGTTAAACTCACCGCTGAGTTTTGCTTAGAGAGTGCTCGGATGTTTATTTTTAAATGATTTTATTAAAATCATTTGGAAGGTCAGATAAAAGTGATTGGCGTGCCGCATCAAATCACTGACTTACATTAAATAACTTCATTACATCGTGCCGGGAGACTCTGAGAAGTGGTGGTACGCAAGAAAAACTGCCGGTACTCTGTAGACGAACTGTAGGTGACCGGTCATGGCTGCCCCAACATGTTTTATAGTATATATTTCACATATAATATGTGGGTAAAAAACATGTTCATTGCCGTTTCAGTATAATAATAATAATAATAATAATAATAATAATAATAATAATAATAAAAGCATTCACATTTTCAAGAAACCCTAAATAAAGGGATCATTCTAAAACCTAACACGTCATTAAACAATGTTAAATAGTTTGACTCTATATTACCACGTAAAAAAAAAAAAAAAATTACATTGGAATTTGCTAGATTTCTAAAAATCCCTTACTCAGGGCAATAGTTAATGGTGTGAAAGGTGGGAACGATTCTAGGGGCCCACAGGTCCAGGGGGGCCCTCAACAAATTTTAGACCGTATTTTTTTTAAATATGAAAGGGACTCAGAACAATATACAGTCAGGGGGCCCAGAATTCCCTTCTACAGCCCTGCCCTTACTTCTATGACATTTTCAGTTAGTGACTGATTTTTTATTTTTTTCTAGTTTAAGCATTAGTTCAAAAGCAAAACATATAAGTAAATGATAATTTGAATAATTTATTTTTCAAATTAATATATATTATACTGTATATTCAAATGAATGTATATGATTAATAATAATGGGTGCTATTGATGTAAAAAACTAGTTTTCTGAAAACATAAAAAGTTGTGGGAAACTATTAGTGCACTATTTTCATGTCATCAAAATGAACAAAGTCTTTTACAGTGAAAAAATGATACTAATGATTGCTGCAGTTGCCAATGGATCATGTATTTTAATAAAATTTAAAAAAAAAAAGGGCATAATACAAAAGGCTTTGGGCTGGCTGAGCATGAGACAACATGCCGTCATCAGAGGGCTGTTTGTACAGGCCAGTCTCATCTACCAGACACAGATGCATCAAAGGCTCTCTGCAGGGCACTCCATTAGACTAAATATAATTCATCACTGCTTACAGTATCAACCTGCTCCCAGTCTTACCATGTGTTGTAGTGGTCAAGGGTTAACTGCAGCATCTACACACACACACACACACACACACACACACACACACAGGCACACACAGGAGCAAGTTATAGTGTTGGTATACACTGGATAATCACCCAATATAACAGCCTAAACATGTTACTAGAGCATCACCTAGAAACAACTGCACTATATGGTGCTGAAAGTTATATATATATATATATATATATATATATATATATATATATATATATATATATATATATATATATATATATATATATATATATTATTCATATGAAAGTTTTATAAATGTATAAAACTATGTGTGTAATTAGTTTTGTAACTAAAACTTTGCATTAATGTCATTGCATTCTTTTCTTGCAAATGTTTCGCTTTATTTTTTTACATTTTGTTTTTAGATGTCTTGCTTTATGATGTCTTCAACATTGTTTCTCAAACTGTTTAAATGTTGTGCCAAGTAAAAATGAGTTTGTCTCTCCACTATTTGGTCTGTAAAGTTAATCCTACTTTTACTGTAGAGATTGACTCCAGACGTCACCAGTCTTCAGATCATTAATTGTACTCATTAACTACTTCCATGATTGAGACAAACACACTGAATTCACAACGTTAGTTGTAATGTACGTATCCATGCATGCAGGATCTGTTTATACCACATTTTTATTTTATTTATAATGATTTTTACATGACTAAGAACACTCATCTATGACAATCAAACTACTTGTTTAACACACGGTTGGACTAACATATTTCTTCTTTATTATTCGCCTTTATTTATGGTCCGAATTTGAAGGTTAGTCCCTTTTAATCTCTCTGTGAGTAGTTACTGTAATACAGTAATAAAATAAAATACATTTTCATTGTTTAATCAATTAATTTTCATCCGTTAAAAGAAACCAAACAACAGACTGCATTAATTATAAAATTAACGTTAAAAAATGGTTATAAAATTCACACACTTGCTTAATGCTCTAAACGATAATGATGTAAATTACTCACAAACTTTCGCAATACATTAAATACATGTCCGGTCAAACGTTGATCAATGCGCATGATTTATAACTGCAACTGAACTCCACTCTCTTCAAAATCATTATATTGTTGTAGTGATTAAGTAGCTCAGAAGTCTACCGAATTATGCTCACCGCCTTTGTTTCCTTTAAAAGTTAATTGACTTTTCGGTGCATCGTTTTATCATTTTATTTATGATTGTGCACGTTCATGAAGAACAGTCCCTTAATGTGATCATTCTCGTGTCATGACCTCTTCTGTTCCTGAGAATGTCCCGCGCTCTCATTTCTCACTCTCTCTCACTTAGTTACCTCTGCCAATTCACATTCAACACATTCTGATGAGGAACACGTCCCAAAAAATAAAATAAAAAAATAAATAAAATAAAATAATAATAACAATATAAATGCTGTAATACAGCATGCGTCACACTTGTTTTTGTGTGCGCATAAATTCGCTTCTTCTTCTGTGTGAATGGGAAGCTGCCTGCGTGTGGTCCTGTCTTATTGTCTAGCTTTACATAGAAAAAGAGTGAATTAAACGAAGCATCTACACACACACACACACACACACACACACATGTTGGTGCAGCTATCCTTATGAGGACTGTCCATAGACATAATACTTTTTATACTGTACAAACTATAGATTCTATCCCATAACCCTAACCCTACCCCTAAACCTAACCCTCACAAAAAACTTTCTGCATTTTTACATTTTCCAGAAAACATAATTTAGTATGTTTTTTAAGCGATTTGAATTATGGGGACACTAGAAATGTCCTCATAAACCACATTTACAGCATAATACCCTTGTCATTACCAGTTTGTAACCTAAAAAAAAGTCTCAGTAAACCACCCAAACCCAACACACACACAATTGTAATGCATATTTTTAAATAAATAAATCAGTTCGATAGTTTTATTAACTAAAAAAAAAAAATAATAATAAAAAATAATAATAATTCTAATTAAAAGTTAAAACAAAATATGGGTAAAAATACTTCTTCAGTGCAATTTAAATTGCCGTTCTGGAGATTAATGTCGATCAGACCTGAACTGTGTTTTCTAGTGATGCTAGATCATCTGTAACATTCTACATAGTTCCAGAGCTTTACTAAAAATGGTTATTAAAAAGGTTATAGTTTAAAACAACTTAAGAACACAATACGAGGACATAAAGGCTCGTGAGTTCCTTTTCACTATGACAAATTTCACAATAGCAAGGTGCCATCATCTCTTTAGCGATGTATTCTCAGGCGGAGATTAATTGTATTGGTTCAAGCCAGGGGTCGCGTGAAAGGGTGTGAAAGAAAACAGTGCGTGAGCCCCTCCTTAAAGGAAGATTGTCATGTGACAGCAGCACCGAGGACTCTGAAGAGACAGAAACAGGGGGACATACTTCACTTTTCGCTCAGAGACTTTAGCACACACTCAGACAACTCTGAGATCATGGATACAGTCACTAGGAGAAGACTTTGATGAAGTTTAGCATCCAAGAATGAAACGAACTAACTCGCTCAAAACTTTTTGCAAGAATGGATATAAATGACTGTCAACTGAAGCACTTATATTATGATGCATGACTTGTAAAGAATTCCATTTCGAATTTTTTTATTTTTTTATTTTTTATAATTGACTCTCTGAACTCAAGGTAAACACAGTTGGGAAAATATGCCTCGTCCTGGAAGAAACACGTACAGCGATCAGAAGCCTCCATATTCTTATATTTCTCTGACCGCTATGGCCATTCAGAGTTGCCCTGAGAAGATGCTCCCGCTCAGTGAAATTTACAAGTTCATCATAGACAGGTTTCCTTATTATCGGGAAAACACGCAGCGATGGCAGAACTCCCTGCGCCACAACCTCTCCTTCAACGACTGCTTCATAAAGATCCCGCGGAGACCGGACCAGCCAGGGAAAGGCAGCTTCTGGGCACTCCATCCCAACTGCGGGGACATGTTTGAAAACGGGAGCTTCTTGAGGCGCCGAAAGAGATTCAAAGTCATGATCACATCCGAGCACCTGCAAAAACCCTCAGATGCCGCGCACTACCTCCAGCAACAAGCAAAACTCAGACTGACTGCTTTTGGGACACATCTACCAACTCAAATGACCGGCTACAACTTAAGTGTGCCTCAACCATCTACCTTCAAACACCCATTTGCCATTGAAAACATCATTGCCAGAGATTACAAAATGCCAGGAAGTCTTGCCTTCTCCACCATTCAGTCCATGTCTGCGGGTTATCAGGTACACAACCAATTGACCACAGCTTGGCCCCACGTGTATAGCAGTAATGTGACGGACACAATACCGAGCGCCGAGTATCCCGCCTATGGAGTACCATTCAAATCATTAAGTCACGGCACGCAAAGTTTACCGGCGGTCCCTGTACCAATCAAACCCGCTCCCGCATCGGTTCCGTCCATCCCCGGGCTCCATGCGCATCATCCAGTTTTCCTCCCCGGCTCTCCACAGTCCTCGAGTCCGACGTCTCCACAGACAGCGACCAGCAGCCCCGCCACATCGAGCCCGACCTCACTGCTCCATTCGGTCTCCGTTCACTGTCAAGAGGTCACCTAAAACTTCAAGAAAAGAGGGACTTGAAACTTTCCTTACGCATGCACGCTGTTCAGTGGCACCGACAAATAAGGCAAGACCAGAAAACTGAATTTCTTTCCATGAAAAATCAACTTTGCCAAGCTCTGAGACCTTCAACATTGGTGCAAATGAGACGCTCTAATGATGACTTGTTTAAAATAGCCTATCTAATTTAGGAAAGGCCTACAGCAAAATACGGTGGACCAATATTCTGTAAAGTTTGCTTTGCTGGATTTTTCACACGACACAGCTATATCATGAATTTGGGCTACCTCATATAGCTAATAAACGTTTAAGAATCATCGAATCAAATGCACAAAGAAGAAAAGCGAAACGCGTAAAAAGTTTTTGTTCCATGGTGTTTGGGACAGTATGGTCATGATAGACCTTCCCAGAGTAACAATAAGTTAATTCTCTATGTAAATAATTTTATTTTATATGGTTTTGGGCTGTTTTACCTATTGGGGCTCATCGACTAATGATTGCATGTACTATAAGCGCAGACGCTGCAGCGTGTCCATGCGCCAGTGTAGAAACATTTCAAAAATGCACTTTTGGTGTGACGTTACAGATATCGCAATAGATATTGTTCTCAGCCTATTTATCCGCTTCAGTGAAAATCTATAGTGAAAGCTGTATATACGTTGACATGCTCTGTTGTATTTGCCACAAGCATGCTGCTTTTTACGCATAACTGTATTATGAACTTTGTCATTAAACCTCATTAAAATATCAACACTCTCATTTACAACGTGTCCTTATTTTTATTTTGTATTTTTTTTTATTTTATTTTTATTTTATTTTTTTTGGGGACATATGGAGTAGCTATTGCAGGAGTTGTTTTCAGCATGGAAATTATTATTATAATCATCATTATCGATTGCTGTTGTTGCTGAAGGAGCAGCAACCTGTTGTTTTCAGTATTGCGGTGTAAAGTGAAATATTTTAAGAACAAATTGAACCAATAATAATAGGCGTTATAATAATGAACTACAGAAGCACGTTTTATAAATAAAGAGCTGACAAATAAATACAATTCTGAGCACATGAAACCACTTGTTGGATTACGTTTGTCAGAAAAAGTTCAGCTGTGAAAGCGAGCATTTAGAGAGGCAAAAAGCACGATGCTTTGTTTTGCACAAATTTAGTCAAATCTTCATGGCATTAATGGATTTAAAAATAAAACTTCGTGTAGGTCTAGATTTAACAACTGAAATCAAGTCCGAATCGATGTTCATTCTTCATTTAAGTCAGTGACGTGCAATGAACCGAAAAGACAATGTTGACAATTGCCTAATATTTCTCCAATCTGTCGACGACCAGTCGCAGGACTCTTTAGAACTGAAAATGTACCTTCCTTCCCCCTCTGAAGTGCTTTTATAGCCTTAAAATCTACAATACAACACTGCAGATCTCTAGTTATTGTGATGAACTAAAACACCACTGTTTTGACTCTGTGAACTTGAGGGTAATTTATAATGTACATTCACTATAAATAAATGTACATTAGGACCAGCTAAAGTACATGCAAAAATAGTGTCCTCGGAGATAGTTATGAGAAAATGTAGGCTACTTGTTTGCACTTATTTGATTATCCAGTGCAATGAAATTCATACATTTGTAACTGTGGCTTAAGTGTCCAAATACTTTGGGGGTCTGCTATATAACATAAAATGTATCTAATCTGAAACAAAACTTGTCAACAAATCTTTGCCCACTTGCCACATTTGTTCAGTTTGACATTAATCTTCTTTCTTTCTTTCTTTCTGAATGACAATTTAAAAAAGTGGCTAATTTTATAGGTGTCCCTTAATTGTTTTAATTATCTGAATAAGTATTCATTTATCCAACTTTTATATGGTTATATGGGAAACTGAATACTACAATTCTTCAAATGAAAGTCTTTGCTGCAGTTTAATAAACAATTAAATGTATAGTGGCAACCTGCAATTGCTATCTCAAGGATCTATTATTACTTTAAACCTATTTAAATTGCTTTTATTGATGTAACCTAATTTTTCAGTAAGATTAAATAATATATATATATTTTAAATAAAACCAGTTCATTTATAAAGCACATTTCTTTAGGTTAGCTCACAGCACGTTTTACACAATAAGCAATACAACACAAGACGCTTGTGATTTTTCTTTGCATGAGGTTTTTAATACCAGATATTTATAACAACTACTGCATAATTAATACCAGTATAGTTTATACAGCCATTAGATATGACTCCCACTTGAAAATTCAAACATTTAATTAATTATTATTTTGCACACTCTTATTAGTGGAGTTGGGCTTTCCTGTCACTAATTTTATGTTAACATTAGCTAATTATTTATAAATCAAGTGGATAAAGCCACACTGTGCATGACTTATCTTTTGATGACCTGACAAGCATGGAGTAAAAAAGCAAAAGTAAAACAAAGGAAAAACAGCCTTGACAGCTTTGATTCCGCACTGACAAAGTACATTGTTTGCTCTAACTAAATGACAACAATTAGGATGAGTTTTGGTAAACTATTGATTTGAGGTCTCTTTGCTGCAGTGTGATCATATGTATCACATTATTGAAAAAGATGAGGTCAGTTTAGGTAGTTTAATCAATATGTAGCATTCCAGAAATATTCATAAAGAACAGTTTTATTTAAAATAATAAATTTAAATGGAAAAACACTGCAGGTAATTAACATGTATAATTTATCTGTTTCTTAATACATGTGGGCAGTGGCCTGAATAATGAGCCTGCCTTAACCTGGACAGCAGGAGATGGAATGGACAGGAACAACAATGTTATTTATAATCGCACTGTAGGAAAACTGATGTCACCAAGCTTGAAATCAACTTACAGAACTTTTTGCCCACAGAAAGCTAAATGGCCTTATTTATTTCTCTCTATGACATTATTAATTTGGGGCGTGCATATTTATGAGCAATTATACCTAAACATGCCCTGGCAGAGAATGGCAAATATTTTTAAATTGCTATAAATCAACAAGCTGGAGCCTGGAGAGTGAAGAACACTTATACAAACATACACATATAAGTCTTTAAAGACATGTTTAACCAAAATGACAGCTACTACACTGTAAAAACTGGGTTGACAGGTAACCTTAAAAATGCTTAAAAGTGCTTCATGTGGTAACATCTAAATTAACTGGTTTTATTCAACTCAAAAATATCATTTAGTATGATTGTACCAACTTGACTATATTAGGTTACACCAGTGAAAGTAACTTTTAAGAGACAGATCAAATAGAAATAGTTCCTTAAGGTAACAACTGCACAGATTCACACCCTTCAGTAAGTTTTTCACTGTGAGTGACAACATGTCGCAAAAAGTCTAAAGAAAGTATTGGCTACTTTTTAAACCAATATTATGATTATATAACATTCGGTTTGTTTTGAGCTAAGATTTTATTCAACTTTTAGAGTTAAGACAGGAATACAGGTAAAAAATCAACTTTGTTCAAAATAATCTTACATTTAGTCATTTAGCAGACGCTTTTATCCAAAGCGACTTACAAATAAGGTACATAGCAAGCAATTTGTCATACAAAGTTCAACAACATCTACCGTGTTGTACTGCCAAGCTCTCAAGGTGGCTGGAGTAGTATAGGTCTAGCGCAGAAGAAAGAGACAGAAAGAGACAGAAATATTTTTGTGTGTGTGTGTTTGTGTGTGTATGTACAGTAAGAGTAAGTTAAGTTCAATAGTTCGTGCAATTAATGTGGATTGATTAAGTGCTCGCGGAACAGATGTGCTTTCAGCTGGAAGCTCATTCCACCACAGTGGAACAGAGAAAGTGAAAGATCGTGAAATAGACTTTGAGCCTCTTTGTGATGGGACCACCAGGAGCCGCGCGTTTATAGATCGCAGAGAGCGAGTTGGAGCATAGACCTGGAGAAGTGAATTGAAGTAAGCTGGGAGGCCAGCCAACAAAGCATTACAGAAGTTCAGTCTTGAAATGACCAGAGCTTGGACCAGGAGCTGTGCAGCATATTCAGACAGAAAAGGTCTGATTTTCCTGATGTTTTAGAGCACGAATCTGCAAGACCTGGCGGCTGATGAGATGTGGGCAGTAAAATTAAGCTGGTCATCTACCACCACTCCCATGTTCCGAGCTTTTCTGGTTGGTGTTAGTTTAGCTGAACCAAGATCAATTGTGAGGTTGTTGTCAACAGATGAGTTGGCTGGGATCACAAGGAGTTCTGTTTTGGCAAGATTGAGCTGAAGGTGACATTTCTGAAGACAGTTGGGTCATCAGGCTGGAACGACAGGTAGAGCTGCGTGTCATCTGCGTAGCAGTGGAAGGAAAAGCCATGTGCCTCAATGATCGGTCCGAGTGATGTTGTGTACACCGAGAAGAGGAGGGGTCCAAGCACTAATACTTGAGGAACACCAGTGGTCAGCTGGTGTGACTTGGACACCTCTCCTCTCCAGGAGACCTGGAAAGATCTGCCAATGAGGTATGATTCAACTTCCAAGCGCAGTTCCTGTGATGCCCAGGTCAGAGAGGGTGGACAGGAGAATCTTGTGGTTCACTGTGTTGAAAGCAGCGGACAAGTCAAGGAGGATGAGGACGGATGATATTCTTGTTGTACACATGAGCCAAAATACATTTATATAATATATAATGTGTGTTTGCTTGTTTTTATTAAATTGATAGAAAGCTTCCAATTAAATGAATTAGAGTCATAGTGCCATTAATTTAATAAACCAGTAGATTTTTCACAGATTTTAACAGTACACACACACAGTACGGTAGTAAGAAAACTAAAAAGGCCACTCTTCCCTGTTCTGAAAATAAAGCTTGATTGTGTATGTAGCCAAAAAATATGTGATAACATTGCACACTACATGAGGTGTCATTGTTTGTGGAGGAAATATTTCTCTTGCGGCAAAGTAAAAGATGCTTATGCTGAGGTTTGGTCGCCTATGATTCTTGCACAGGATTCAGTGCAAGGATATTTGAGCAAACCCATAATAATCAGCATGAATGTCGCTGAATGCAGCAGGTGCAAGAGAGAATCTATACTCAGCCCAACCAAATGCCTGTGTGTGCATGAAATCACTGTGTCAACATTTAATTCATGCCACTAAGCACAGACTGTGAGACAAATTACACCAGTGGGTGGGACTGCCAATATTAGCTCAAGCAACATTGGATCAGCTGCTAAATGGACATGCGTTGACCACTGAACTTCTCCTCTCGATATTCAAAATTCTTTATTAGCAGGTGAAATAAGTACCTTGTAATGCATTTGTTCCATCACCGGCCTTTGTACTAAAAGTAAATCCTGTCAGAATTATCTTTTATATATCTACTCTAGCAAGGCATTTATAAAATGAAACCTTTAATCATAAGCATCCTTTTATTTCTATAGCAGTTGAACAGACGCTTGATCACAGAACAATTTAAATTCATTTCTGTGATTTTGAGGAAACATGCTTAAGTTGTTGGTGTATGGCAAGAAGAGCGGGAACTGTTTGGTCAGCCATAAAACAGCACCCAGCAAATGCTGGTCATGACTATTGTGTCCTGTCAATTCACTTTAGCCCTTTCAACCTGTTGCCAGGCGACTGGTTCAGTTGACAAAGCGATGCTGGTCTAAGCGATTAATCCCCTGTGAGTCTGTGTATGTTTGGTGTTGTGAGTGGGTAAATGCAGATGCTTTGTCTCACTAAGAGACCTCCAGTGAGAAGAATAGCACCCTTTTGTGTTTGTGCTAAAGTTTTTAGTTTACAGCGCACAATGCGAGGGTTTTTGATGTATGTGCTCAATAGCAAAAAAAAAAAAATTTTTTTTTTTTAATTCAATGAGGAACGGTCATTAAAAGAACTTTACTGGTAAACACAAAAACTGAAACCAAATCCTCTTAATCTCCACCTTTAACATCAAAGGCATCTTTTGTACTTAAAAAAAGTATGTAGTCACACATAATCAGGCATGCAAGAAAAAGCCTAGTAGGTCTATGTAATAATAAGGAGCCCTCTGAACACTCAATGTTACAAAGTCAGATTCGGATCTGACAAGGTGGCACCGATGACCCTCTACCTGCTTTACAGCACAGATGACTGACAGCTCTCTAAAGATTGTAGGGCCTCCAGCCCCAAAGTCAGCTGTGGCTCTTGCGCATGCTATGCTGAGAATGCATATGCTGAGAGAGTCACGCAACAAAGGAAAAAGGGAATATTAATATATATAATATTTAAATCTGGTTTTTTCCTCAAATCAAGGTCCTTACAAATTATACAGGAGGAGGTTGTAATCACCCATCATCAGCTATTGTAAACTGGATAAACATATGAATATTTGAAATGATAACTATGCTTTAGGACATGTCTCTCTTTCCTAACCGCCATTTTCACACAAACAATGAAATAATTAACACCCCACCTTAACTGCGGTTCTTATCTGAAGCTCTAGGGCATCTTCAGGTCTCAGGTGTTGTGATGTGTTAAATGTTTGAGTGTAATGACAGGCCAAGTGTTTTAGAGTTCTGCTGTTTTCCCTGCAGCCGCTGAGTGACAGGTTGATTTAGGAAGAGCAGGAATCTTTCTTGTTTCTTATAAATTAACACTTCTATGACACTTCAAAGGCCCAGTCACACCTGAGGTGATGGAAGGCAGTGCTTTTTTGTGGAATGGCCAGATACACTGTATGGAGGGATAGCCAAGGTCAAGTGCTGCTTCCAGCTTTGAATAAAATGTTTAAGGAATCTCAAAAGGAACTGAGCTTGAACCAACAAGAACTGAAGAGTCTCGCCTCTCAGCCCTTGAAACACAGCCGCACTGACCACAAATGACGCTTTTATAAGTGTTAAAAACATTCATTACCTAAGGTGGCCACTGGAATCTCTCACTCGAGTATCAGTTCTACACTGAAAAAATGTTAACCCAAAAACTGGTTTTATTCAAGTCAATATTGTAAAATTTTATTCAAGTCAAATTAGAGCACAACAATATGATCCGGAAGCAAAAATGCCATACATTTTTTTCCATTGGGGAATTCATTTTTAATAACAACTTATAAAGCTTTAAAGATTGAGTTACAATAAGCTCAGAGGTTGTTAATTGGTATAAATATTTCTGTTGAAGCCATCAGTCTTCATTATTCTAACTTTTTTCAAAAATTGTGTTTAAGGTAAAGAACTACACTACTCAAGATCCTGAAGGGAAACGCTCCACTAATCAGAGAATCGCGACCAACAAAAGTGCAGCAAACGAGCTCTGCGGCAGCCGCCCTCTCCAATGACACAGTCGAGTCGATCTCCCTACATTCTCAAACTACTTGTATATTTGCCAGTACCTGAAAATTTTTAAATAAAAATCTATTGTTTATTTAATTATAATCAAGAACTTCAAAATCAATATTATTGTTCCATTTTAATTTATGCCATTCGCAATGCTTCATGATATTGAAGTTTATGCACTCACGAAACACGGTAATTCCACATTCTTATACCTTTGTCTTTTTGTACAATTTTCAAATAATTTTTTGCTTCAAATAAAAGTTTATAATGTTGTGATTAATCTCGGAGCTGGTTGGTTTGGTTCATGGCTTAGAACTCTTTTTATGAATGATTGTGTGAAATCCCTATGTAAAAAAATGAATGGGAAAGACACTTCCAGAAACAAGACGGCTGAAAAAGTGGAAGGGCACTGTTGCATCACAGAATAAACCAAATACATAAGGTTACAAAACTAATTTTAAGGGTAAGATCAGGTAAAATAGCTCCTTAAGTTAATAATTGCAAGTTACCGTGTTTTCACAGTGTAAATTCAGTTTCTAAAGTGTAAATTCTAAAACTTCACAAATTCATTTACACATATTATTACATTACAAGCTTGCAAGTAATAACTTGCAGTGCGACTAACTACATAACCCAATTAATCAAGTACAGCAGCAAATTTCCACATTTATTTTCAGCAAAAACTACTCTTCCAGCTTGAAATAGGTTCTACAAAATCTTCTCCCAGTGTTGCTTGGACAGGAAGGAAGAGTACATTTTCTGCTGGCTCATAACAAAAGATTGACTTTCTTTGATCTGTGTTAAATCCTTCCCAATGTCAGGAGCCAATAACTGACCTTTTGTAGTTGGGATTAACTCCTCTGTGTTTTGTTCATGTTAACAATTGTTCTATTGTCAGTGTATTTGCAAAGTCAATGAGAGGACAATTAATGAGTAATGTACTTTGAAGTTATCCATTTTAGGGAATTTTGAGTAAACGTTTAAGCAGAAAAAGTACTTGCATTTACTTTCAATTTTTTGCTATTACATAGGACTAATTGCAAGAACTTTTTAAACCCAAGCTGTGCTGGTTGTTGGTTAAAAATGTTTGGATGATAAAACAGTCTTACATAAGACACTGTTAAGGGTGTGCTTGATGTTAATTAAGAAAACAGACTGACATGACTCCGTAGAGATTATTTTGTATCATTTTGATGACACCAATGTAATTCAATGTACTAACAACACACAGGCCATTACATGACTGTAATGACAATGTGACTGACACCTGGATGGGCAAGAACTGGCGTCTCTGTCTTCCACAGGTGCATGGCCTCAAGAGAGAGGGAGGGCATATTAGGGTGGAAGTAGATAGTATGTGAGAGTAAATTACTCTACCCTCCATAAAAGCACTCTTTCTAAATAAGGGTCAGTTTTATTGCTCCCTTTTAGCTTTTGGCCAATTATCACACAATGGATAGAGGAACTTAACCTGGTCTTTATTCCAGCAAGTCCCTTTCTCCCACACAGAGCAGAAGAGAGTGAGAGAAAGGATCCATAAATTGATACACAATATCAGGTATTAGTGGCAATAGAAATAACTGTGAACAAAAAACAAAACACCTGAGCAAGTCAAGTCTTGTTTGGACATGCACAAATATAAATGTATGTATAGTTGTGGTGAATATACCAAATGAGGTGTAGACATGACCAACAGATGCCAGCTGTTGTATTTAGATTTCTAGAAACCAGAATATTGGCTAAATCTGGTTAAGGCAATCAGATTAATGTGCTTACATGCAGTGTTGTGTATAATCCAATAACAAAGCAATTAGTTACAGTAGTCTAATTAATTTTTAGTCAAAAGTAATGCATTACATTTAAAAACATTGTAATCAGATTACAGTTACTGACTGTAGTCAATGAAATAATTAGTAAAGTAATTAGATTAAAATGTTAGAGAAAAAATTTGTCATTTGTAGTGGACTTCTATTTTTAACTAACTTGCCCAACAGTGCTTACATGAGGCTTGCTTAAGAATGTGGCCAAATTCTAATTAATATAAGAATGATCTTGTGCATATAATTACATTCATTGTTCATCGTCTCTATATTTTCCAAAGAATAAAACACAACTTCTGCAGATTTGTGTTTTTGTTGTTAGCAAATCATGCAGGATAGCAGGATGAACTGTACATGGGGTGTATATAACTGATTATTTAACTTTACAAGTAAACACCAGGCTTAACTTTTTCCTACAAAGTCAGAGAGGTACAGATGGACACACACAAAGGGCAACTGTACCTCAATCCTAGCTGTACTATTTAGGTCAAACTAAATCAAACAGAACGAGCTCTAGCTGAATAGAATGATTTATTCAAGCAGTGGCAGCTGATTGCAGTGATAACAGATTGCCTTCTGGTAAAGTTCCATTACAACAAACAAAACTCTCTGGAACACATAAACCATCTGATTAATGACACACTGTTTGAATAAATTTCTGACGGTTTAATTAAATGCTCATTATTAAAGTTTACATTTTTTATCATCATTGTGTAGTTTGGTCGTCGATCAAATTACGCTAATTCTAAGTTTAAAAATAATTGCATGTTGGATGGTTGAAGACAAGTGCAAAAGAAATATAATTTCAGCACCTTTATTTGAGGCCACTAAAAGTATGTTGAAGCTTTCCTGTACACTGTACACACATGCTATGGTGATATTCCTGAAATGTTCGGTTTTATGAATCAGGGTCATGGTGCCCACTTCTGACTCATTTTAACGCCCAGAAAGACCCTAACTCAGCACATCAAGAGACAGTTACAAGGGTAAGATAAGACTGGAGTAAAGCCTCTTATTGAAAAGAGAAAGACCCCCACCATAGAGCTCTGCAGGACTGAAGAGGGGGCGGTGTCAACATGACATTGTGTATTGGAGTGGTAATTCAGAGCTTGGTGGTCTAATGTGCTTGTGAAGCACTTTTAATTTTCACAAGTTTGCGTTTGAAAGGAACAACGGGTAGCTTTTATTCACAGGTAGCTTTGAAGTGTACAACCAGTCACTATCTAAAAGTCTGATCACCGAGGAGGAAAAACTAGAGAACGGAAACAGTTCCCAGCCATTCTTGGACCATATTGTTATCAAGTAGACAATCCTTATAAATATCTGTTAACAGCTGTTTGTTGGAGTGTAAAGAATGGATCAGAAGTAGTACAAAGAAATGGCTATAAGGATAATGAAACTTTTAGTTTTTGAGAAAATCTTTTGTCAGTGGATTATGAAAGAATATACAGTATGATGTCAGCACTGCACATACTTAAAGTGCAATCTTAAGCTCTCATGATCATACTTTATTACCATGAATACAATTTATAACATATATACATACAGTCACATGTCATATTCTTTCTTTCACTCACTCATCATTAGTGATCACTATGGTTTGTTTCTCCCTCTGGTCAAAGGCATTGCTCTGTATTTTCAAACCATGCAAGGGACATGTTTAACCGATTCATGGTTTAAAGCTGTCATGTTACATGCAAGTAAGGCAATCAAACAAAGAGAGTAAAATAGTTAATAAACAGTGATATACTAATATAAATATATAATAAAGTCTCTATGTGGAAAAAAAAAAAGATTATCTGGGTATCATTACGGTAAAGTGTATGTATTTGATCTAGTTATCTACTTATCTCTTAGGATATGAATGCACTCAAAATGATTACTTTGTACTGTCAAGATAGCAGACTCTAAGTAAGGAGAAAATAAATGAGGTGTGTTCTTTACATGCCATAATTCTTTACAGTTAAACAACAATAAAGGCTAAGAACTCTGACCTTCACCATCTAACTAAGCAAGAAAAGCCAATGATGTGTGCATGGCATCTCTCTCTCTTCATATACTGATTATGATAAAATATGTCTCAGGCTCACGAAAAATAACCGTATGTCATCTATGACAACATGGGGCCAGTATGTCAACAAGACCTGAATTTCTTCTGCTCTAAAATCTTTTACTGTTGGCTGTAAAGCATTACAGTGGTTAAGACTGAGCTGATCTGGGACTGTTTTTATTGAATACTGTTGGACACTCTAGGTCACATTTGAACAGATTCGATTTTGTGAAAATATACAGTCTATCCACATATATCCACATTTAGTTATTTGAGCTTCTATTTAGTTTTTTGTATCATCATGTTCATGCTGATATAAAGAATTTTAAAGCTTGTAAGAACAGAAAATGAAGGAACCTAATTAAGCAAATTTATCCAGTATTCAGATAATTTAAGTGCAGACAAAAAACATTTGGCAAATAGTACTAACACCTCACATTTAAAATTTAATTTAATCTGAACATCTAAATTTACTAGGTTTCTTCAAGTTGAAAATAATAATAACCATCACTAAATTAACCTGAATACATTAGGTTACACCAACAAAACAAATTTTAAGGGTTATATGGTTAAATAGCTCCTAAAGTTTAACAATTGTTAACATAATTTTTATCAATTACTGGTTACCACTTATTACAGTGCATGCAAGATAATTTTGTATTACAATACCCTAATTCACCAATATATATATTTTTAATCACTATCACTATTTTATATATCATGGTAACACTTTACAATGTGGTTCCATTAGTTAACAGTAGTTAATGAATTAGGTGTCATGAACTATCAATGAACAATATATTTTTTCAGCATTTATTAATCTTTGTTAATGTTAGTTAATAAAAATACAACTGTTCATTTTTAATTCATGTTAGTTCATAGTGCATTAACTAATGTTAACATATACAACTTATGATTTAAAAAATCTATTACTATATGTTAAAATTAACATTAACCAATATGCTGTAAAATTGTTGTTAATTAACTAATGCTGTTAACAAACAGAACAGCATTTAATGGTATTTCTATTTTAGCACTTGCTTGGTTAACAAATAACCGACAGACAGACAAAGCCCACAGGTCTGTGAAGCCTCTCTGACTGCCTTTATAGAAGAGCCATGATGCAGAGAGTGCCAGGCCTGCCGAGGGCTTCCTCAGGCCATGCCTCCCTCTCCATCACTGCCATATGTTTGCATACTTATTCAAACATATGAGCTTAGCACCCTCTTCGACTCCGTTTGCCATGTATTATTACCCATTTGGCAAAATATTAAGTTCATGGTGGCCTAATTTATCAACTTGGTGGATTATGATCACATTTTAAGATGAACTTTTTATTTGGCAAATACCGTAGCTTAGTGATGTTTTATTTGTAGATATTACTTCACAAAAGTTAAATAAAAATAAAATAAAATAAAATAAAACTTTTGTGAGAATTCAAACCACAGTGATCCATGCTTTAACATAGAACCTGGTTTTGAAGTGCCTGATGTTTTATTCACACTTATTGCAGGAAACAAGAGGATCTTCTTTCATTATCAAGGGTCATTTACGCATTTTGATGCTAGGGGAACAGTCCCATGATAAATTCTTTGCCGTGCCCTTCACAGTTGTCATAGCAGGACCATAAACAGCATTTATAATAATCTAGCCGGGCGGTGCTCCCAGCTCGCTGATTAGCATGCAGAAGACGAGAGGATGGGAGAAGTGACAGAGGCCACAGAGCTCATTTATATATCCCCATTGTTCTTCCTCAGAAACACCATGACTGGTACAGAACTGAAAACATACTGTACAACTGAGATCAAAAATTTTGGGGCTTGCAGAGTCTTCCGTAATTTGTTGTAGATGATATTCTTCAGCTTTTCTATTGTAGAAATAAATTTTATCAAAATATGTCAGTATAAATGTAGTATAAATATAAAGATTGAATTACTCATCACATAATTGTAATATAATTGACATTCCATAGAACTGATTCCCTTCTACACACTTCCCTATTTTTCATTCATTAAAGCTATACTGTTTCTTTGCTCTTTGGTGACTAATCAGTACTCGGTAACCTACAAACATTGTTGGGTAATCCAGTACAAATTACTTATCTAAAAAGTATTCAGATTACTTTACTGATTACTTAATCTAAAAAGTAATTAAATTATTAGTAAATGTGATTAGGAAGTCACATTGTTTTAGGCCTAAATCTGTTGTTTACTGATAGTGTGTACTGTATGTTACGGCAAACAAATGCGATTACTTCATCTAAAAAATAAACACATTAATAACTAATTTACTTTTAAGTTACTTTCTAAATCACTTTTCCTAGGACAGTTTTGGTTGTCTGCTCAAATTCAAAATGTCTACATTTCCTCCTCATTCATTGTTGCACACCATTCAGCTGTCACAGAAATGCAAAAATATGAATTCATATTTTAAATATATTATACATTTTACTTTAGCACAAGTAATGTACTTAAAAGTAATTACTTTCATTGAAAGTCAGTAACTGTAATCTGATTACAAGAATTTAAAATGTAATGTTACATTACATTTACTAAAAATGTAATTTGATTACAGTAACTAATTACTTTGGAATCGGATACACCCAACACTGCCTACAAAGTATTAATAAGCATATTTGATCATTTGATACAATGCATTTTTTTAATTAGCCATGGTAATGGCCTTTTATTCAGAGGATAGCACTGGCTTGCAGAAAATACCTTTTCTTTTAGCTTAATTTAATTGTTTAATTCCTTTCATGGACAGTATAATGTTTGCCTAAGCATTTCCTGGGCAGTTATTCTGTTTGTTGTGGCAAGACTGTTTCGAAAAGAAAACAAAGGACAAAAAAGTAATTAAGTTCAGTAATAAAATCTCAAGCACCATAACACGCAACATTAAATGTCCATTCGACTCCATCAATTACTCAGAGCATTCACACCCGCTCTTTTTTCAACTAAGATCAGCGCATGCTTATGTATGGACAGTTTATCTTACTCGCAGATTCAGCACACTGTGCCTGCTCTGTGCAGTAATTCCTGATACAATATCATTCTACTGTATACAATTGAATAAACTGTGCCATACAGGTCCTGAAAAATATGACCATTCCACACTGTAAAAAGTGGTAACCTGCAATTGCTAGTACCTTAAAGGGATAGTTCACCCAAAAATTACAATTCTCTCATCATTTACTCACTCTCATGCCATCCAAGATTTGTATGACTTTCTTTTTTCTGCTGAACACAAATGAAGATTTTTAGAAGAATATCTCAGCTCTTTAGGTCCTCACAAGGCAAGTGAATGGGTACCAAAATTTTGACTAGCTCCAAAAGCACTTAAAAGCAGCATAAAATTAATTCATATGACTCCAGTCGTTAAATCTATATCTTCAGATGTGATATGATAGGTGTGGTTGAGAAACAGATCAATATACACTACCGGTCAAAAGTTTTGAAACACTTGACTGAAATGTTTCTCATTATAATTGAGATAATTAATTAATAATGAGAACATTAATAATGTTTCTCATTATTAAGAATAATGAGAATTATTTCTTGACTGAAATAATTCTCATTATTCTTAAAAATCTTTTGATTTGAAGGAGTATGCTTAAATGTTTGAAATTAGTTTTGTAGAAAAAAATATAATTGTGCCACCATATTAATTTATTTCATTATAAAACTAAAATGTAATATAAAAAATAAAATAAAAAAATAAAAAAATAAAAAGTTTTTGAAATGGATGACTTGGACCAAATAATAAAGAAAAGCAGCCAATAAGTGCCAAACATAGATGGGAACTCCTTCAATACTGTTTAAAAAGCATCCCAGGGTGATACCTCAAGAAGTTGGTTGAGAAAATGTCAAGAGTACATGTCTGCAGATTCTAGGCAAAGGGTGACTACTTTAAAGATGCTAAAATATAACACAGTTTTGAATTATTTTGGATTTTGTTTAGTCACAACATAATTCCAGTAGTTCCATTTATGTTATTCCATAGTTTTGATGACTTTACTATTATTCTAAAATGTGAAAAAAAAAAAAAAAAAAAAAAAAATTAGAATAAAGAATGAGTAAGTGTTTCAAAACTTTTGACCGGTAGTGTAATAAGTCCTTTTTTTAGAATAAATCTCCACTCTCACATTCACATTCTTCTTCTTTTGTTTTTGGAGATTTGCATTTTTTGTGCATATCGCCACCTACTGGGCAGGGAGGAGAATTTATAGTAAAAATGGACTATAATATTGATATGTTTCTCACCAACACTTATCATATCACTTCTAAAGATATGGATTTAACCACTCGGTCTAATGGATTACTCTTATGCTGTGTTTATGTGCATTTTGGAGCTTCACATTTTGGTACCCATTTACTAGTATGGACATACAGATCCCAATATTCTTCTAAAAATCTTTGTGTTCAGCAGAAGAAATCTATGTTAATTTCTCTAAAAATATTTTGTATTGTTTTATGCTATTGGAGGCCATACTAATAATTTACATCTATTATTTGAATTGCTATTACAACTGAAGCAATTAAAAATAGTAGATTACTGATCAACAGGAGTCAGCTGATAGAGGGAGACATAACCTCTGTTGTGTGAACAGTTAGTCACAGGAGAGGGATAGTGTATAGTCTCTGCAGAAGTTTACTTTTTGGTTTTGGAAGGAAGCAGGATTGTTCACTGTGGCAGGGCATTTATCTTATATTCATCAAAGGCCGCCCACATAACAAACAGCCATACTTGTTTAATTTTATAAATAATTTAAGTCATTAGGGAGTCACATTGTTTTAGGCCTAAATCTGTTGTTTACTGAGAGTGTGTGCTGTATGTTACAGCACCAATGAAGCGAGCATGTGTGGTTAGAGTGTGTGAATGAGAGAGAGTGAAAGAGGGCAAACTCACCCAGAGCGGAATTGCTGGGGGCGGAAATGAAAGCGTCTCTGTTTGCAGGCTGAGAGAGAGTGCTGCACTCTCTTCATCTCCACAGGACAAACACAAGTCCCCAGCGAGCACTCAACACGACATCTCCTCGTGACAGAGAAGCATCAAACAAGCATCTGTAATGAGAGTAAATATAGATGAAACTAAACTGTTTTTCTTTTTAGAAGCATAACATATTTATATTAAAGCCCTGCTTCAGAAACCACTAAAATACATGATCTTAAATGCATTTGAAGGCCTGTCAATGAGAAGTGGCAAACTATTTAACAATTTAAAAAAAATTATAAACAACTTTTTTGTTAAATGCACTTTAATGACCTTGATGAGTGTTTTCTCACAGCTGTGTAAGTGACTGAGGCCTGAGGATTTTCCTCTGTGTGACGTGACTGACATTCTCTTAATGCACAGAATCAAACCACGCACACACATTCATCTCATTCTGTCATGTACATCTCAATTAAAATGAAAGTATTCAACATAAGACAATACATTGTTTCTGTATTCTTTTTGTTTTTCAAATACAAGCATTTTTAGAGCTGTTTATTAGTCATAAGTTAATTGCAAGACAGCAGAGGGGAAATCATATATGCATTTCTAGGATCTCTGTGAGTGAATGTTTTTGTCCAGAACAATCTGTACAGAAATTTCAGTCTGCAAATCAATTATTAGCACTGAGGGTTTGACACGCTCAAGAGGAATCAACAACTGGCATTAAGAGAAGTACAAAGCTGATACAAACAACACAAAATGAACTCAAGGCAACCTTGTCTATAAATTATACATGCAATCTAGCAAAGGGCTGGTTGTCACCAGAATAGGGGTCCATGACAGAATCACAGCATCTATATGTAAAACAGCAGAGGTCAACACATTGTGTGGCTGCAACACTCTAAAATGTACATAATGAGATGCAGCTTCCCCCAAGCCCATCTGCCTTTATTTGAGCAATATCTAATAGTCTCCTTATAAATATAAATGCATTCCCCTTATATTGTTTGCTTATTGGATTATACTAGAACTTTTTAATTTTCTTATTAATTTCTGTATTGCTTTAGAAATAGTATAGACTAAACCGATGAGGTGCCTTATGAATCTTCAAAAAGCCTAATGTCACAACTTTCACATAAAATATAGAAAAATGTATATAATTCAGATTGAATTCTCAACAATCTTAAGAAAATTACTTGACTTTGGCAACATTTTTGCAAAGTGATTTTACGTGGCTAATTACACATATCGCTGCAGTTCAGAGGTGAAAGGTCTACTCTGTGGTGCTAAAAGCAAGTTAAATTTTCTCCCACACAGATGAGGTTAAGGTTAATGCTCTATTGAGTTTTAAATCTTCAAACTGTACCTCTCTATCCTAAACCTTAAACTTAACCAATTGATTATGTCATAAAAAGCAAACGTGAGATGAAAAACAGATGATGTTTTGAAGGTTAATGCTCTTTTTAAATCAACAAAACCGACCTCCCAACCCTAAACCTTAAACCTAACAGACAGTGTCATAAAATTAAAATGTGGCATGTAAAAAAACAATTGCTGAAGCAATGACATCATTTTGGGGTGCTTCTATAGCTTGGTTTCCATCTAAATGTTTCGTAATTTTAGTGCATTTCTAAAAATTGGACTAAAGAAAATATGAATCGTGGCGCGTTTCCATCCACTACGTCATGCGCATTATTTTAAGGGAGACCCCCTTTTCATATGGGAGCAGCTGAATGACCTCCTTGCTTCGGGGATAGTTTTATTTGCAGGATTAGAGCAATTTTACCTTGTTTTATTAAATGCTGCCAGGAGAAGCTGCAAAATAATTGTAATATCTGATATAACAAAGGCTGAAATGGCTGCGTTGTCCACACCCTGCCAGTCTCCACATTTCTTAGAGCGCACGAGCTCAAAACTGTTTTGGTGGATAGTGAGGACCCACTTTTCCTTTTTTTTTTCTTTTTTTTTTTTTCCCCCTTTTTCACCCAGTTTGGAATGCCCAATTCCCAGTGCACTTTTAAGTCCTCGTGGTCACGTAGTGATTCGCCTCAATCCAGGTGGTGGAGGATGAATCCCAGCTGCCTCCGCGTCTGAGACCATCAACCCGCGCATCTTATCACGTGGCTTGTTGAGCATGTTGCCACGGAGACATAGCGCATGTGGAGGCTTCACGCCATTTCCACGCTCAACTCACTACGCGCCCCACCGAGAATGAACTACATTATAGCGACCACGAGGAGGTTACCCCATGTGACTCTACCCTCCCAAGCAACCGAGCCAGTTTGGTTGCTTAGGAGACCTGGCTGGAGTCACTCAGCACACCCTGGGATTCGAACTAGCGAACTAGCGAACTCCAGGGGTGGTAGCCAGCGTCTTTTACTACTGAGCTACCCAAGCCCCCGAGGACCCACTTTAAAGACCGGCTGTGGGTTAAACACTTCCGAATGTCATGAGCTATGTTCAAAGAATTGTGTGCCAAGGTCTGTCCTTTTGTTGGGCCGTCACATCAAGCTATCACATAACACGTGCATGAATGGTCAAAACACGTCATCGTTTTGCGAATAAACTGTTTCTATCATTTAACTAATGCGAAACTCTAGAAAATCCACCTCCTACAAGCGCATTAAATTTTAAGCAAATTTTGAGACTTTATTCGCATATCAAGCGTTTCCATTAAGGATTTCTTATGTGCAATTTCAAAATGCGCATAAACAAAAGTTTGATGGAAACCCATCTTATGAAACTTTTGGCTCACTTGACTACTCACGTGCTCTTCAGGACTCGTACCCCAGTCTTTTGCGTCGCATTAGTTGAGCTACAGCGCAATTTGATCACACTCAAACAACCTTGTAAATGTAGTTGGTTGTGTAATGCAAATGTTAAAATGTATCGCCTTACAAATCATGCGGAATAGTAAAAGCTTTAGATGCCATAAGATAACATTGTGTGAGGAACAGTACATTTTTACGAACTGCAAATATACCATTTTACTCTTTACCTCTCTGAACCACTAGTGTTCATTTCATCAGGAAACTGCCGCGATATGTACAACGAGCCTCATAAAAATACTTTTGTTTTAGTAACGTGATTCTGTTAGACTAGATTGAATGTTTGAAGTCATCTCTCTACCCTCTATGGTACCTTCTGACTCTAAAGTGTTACAGTGAGTACTTTACAGGGAGCAGAGAGGGATGGCATCCCCTGGCTGTCTTCACCCTAATTACTCAGCTAAATAATTTAAAAATTAAAATAGATCCTGCATCCAACACCACAAGGATAGGACCGTTCACCTTTGATAGCACCCGCACATTAATAATCAGATTATCAGTGGGCCATGGATAAACAGAAATAGCTGGCCTTAGCATATTTAAGAGCTACTTTAGCAGGCTGCTATTAGCTCATCTCCCAGGTTATTTATGTCCCTTGCTTCTTAATAAGACTCCTGGCAATATGATTCTAATTATATCAGTCCATTCAGCAGTATTGCATGTCCGGCCTCATTTACATTTGGTAGTTCTTTGTCTTTCACACTTTGATACTAATTCAATGAGACGTCTAATGTTTACATTAGATGTGGCCTGCAGACTTTGGCCTATACGCTTCAAATCCATTAGAACTGCTGAGCATGTGTGTGTTGTGGCTGTATTATTGGGTTTGTCTCTGAGCACATGACTGATTGATCAGGGCTGTTCTATGGGCACAATTATGTTTGCTTTGCAATACAAATATATGTTTTGTTCTGTGTGGGTGTGCTGGCGGGCTTTTCGAGACAGTGGCCCAGAGCAATTGCCTGTAGCTACTGTAAATCTGTTTCTTTTCTCAATTAACTCTAGATATGTTCCCTAATCAGGCTAAGACAATGTTACAATGACAGGCTGGGTAGGATGCTCGAACAGAGCAATGGGCAATGTGGAAATCATCCTTCAAATGCCGTACTTATACTCTAGTTGTTTCTACATATAAAGATGGTATAGAAGAAAGTAAAATTACACATCTCTCCTTTAAAGTTAATGGGGTTAAAATGAATGTAACCTTACCAACTTCAATCCAGTATTTCTACAATAGCTTGTGTTTAACGATTGTAGTTGAGCAGGAAAATATACACTCACTGAGCACTTTATTAGGAACACTATGGCCCTTAAAAAAGTGCCTGAAGTTGTTTTTTGCTGTTGTAGCCCCTCTGGCTCAAGGTTCAACATGTTGTGCATTCTGAGATGCTATTCTGCTCACTACAATTGTACAGAGTGGTTATCTGAGTTACTGTAGCCTTTCTGTCAGCTCAAACCAGTCTGGCCATTCTCTCTCAGCAACAAGGCGTTTCCATCCGTAGAACTGCCGCTCACTGGATATTTTTTTTTTTTTTTATAGATGCATGACTGACTGATTAGAAAATTGCATGAATAAGTAGGTGTACTGGTGTTCCTAATAAAGTTCTCAGTGAGTGTATGTCAGCTGATGTTTTAAAAAGTTTCCTTTTAAGGTCAATGAACAGAAGTTTCAAAAAAAGGAAAAGAAAATGAGAGGAACGAAGGAGAACAGAGGAGAGGAGCAATTACAATCACACACACTGAGCATTCTTTTCTTCCCTTCTTCTTGAGGAATGACATTAATCTGGAAGATTAAAAACTGTCATGCCTGATGATTAACTACCATCCTCTTTTGGAAAATACACAGCAGTGCACACTCTCTAGTATTCACGCTCTTTCAGAGTGTGATCATAACTCTATAGTTGACCTGGAGGTCTCATTACAAAAACTGAGGGTCAGAATGCCAACACTGTGTATGCACGGCAATGGTCTGTAGGCAGCACTAGGGACAAATTCAACAATACATTATCAAGATACCAAATACCTTATGTTCAGTGCCAAATATACAATAACATAGCATTCAATACATTGCATTCATAATACCTGCCTTCATATCAGCATACTAAGTTCATCTGTTTCCAGTGGTTTTCTTGTTGTGTAACACTGCCTCAACATAGGATATAAATATTGATTCTAAAGGTTTATCATTAAGATTATAGACTTTTAATTAGCTTATGGATTTGATAACTAATTAAAAAAAAATAGGTGAATATTGTGTTGGAGCCTTTGCATGCATAACTTTATCCATACATCATAGAGAGAATTTAGAGAGCTTAAATGAATTTTCCAGGTTCAATACAAGTTAAGCTCAAATCGACAGCATTTGTGGCATAATATTGATTACCACAAAAATTAATTTTGACTTGAATTAAATTTGTCCCTCAAAAAAAAATTGTTACAGTGAGGCACTTACAATTGAAGTGAATGGGGCCAATCTGTAAATGTTAAAATACTCACTGTTTCATAAATATAGCCACAAGACATAAACAATTTGTGTGTTAACATGATTTTAGTGTGATAAAATCACTTACTAACCTTTTCTGTGTAAAGTTAAAGCCAATTTTACAATTTTGTTGCCATGACGATGTAATGTTAACAAACCCTAAAACAACTTTAAAAATGATGATTTAAACAACTTTACAGATCAAATAATACATGAGTTTTAACAGAATTAATGTAATTGCTTTTGTAAAATTGTAAACTTCACATTTCCGCCTTTAAACCCTCCATAAATTGGCCCCATTCACTTCCATTGTAAGAGACACACTGTAACCTCGATTTTTGCTTTTTTTTTTTTTTTTTTAAGAAAAGGAGGGATGAGTCAAAATAATTTTTTGTGGTAATTAACATTATGCCACAAATGCTGTCGATTGAGCTTAACTTGCATTAAACCCGGAATATTCCTTCAAGTAATTTTATTTTATTAAAACATTTTACACATTTTTGATGTGTAACAATGTATGCCATACTAAATGATTACCGTATTACTGTACAGTCATATTTACAATGTACTATACTCCAATGCACATGAAAAAAAAAAAAAAACATGGTAATGCAATGTTTCTTTTGATAGGCCTACTACAAGTGCTTTCATGTACTGTTAGTGTTTCGATCAGGGGCGTCATGCACCTATTTTTTTGTAGGGAGTCAGCCAATGCAACATGATGAAGAGAGTGTAAAGATGCCACAAAACCTGTCAAACGTATTTCAGCACCAAATGTATTGAACAGCGCCCGATCAAACAAAAACAGACAATCTGTATTAAACTATGAAAAAAAAAAACATTGACTGTTCCACAGAGATCAGACATAGTTGGCAAATGTTAAGTGCACAAGTTGATTCAATAAACTAGCTTAACATCGCGCCTTCCATTGCATGCTCAACCTTCCCCGTGAGCGTGATCCAAAGCATCCACGGAATGCCGTGGTGTGACTTAATTGGACTGGCAATGTCCAATGTGAATAAAGACATGTGAATAAAGATTTCCACCACAGACATTCTTTTTTTACATGCAGTAATCATTTAATTTAATTATCAAAGGTACAAATATGTTTTTGAGAGTTCAAATAATCAATTCAAAATCCCTTTTAGCTCAAAAATCTAAGGGGACACGTGCCCCCCCACAGAGGTGCATGGCCCCAGACCCCCCTAGATAGTAAGGGTACACTTCTTTACTTGGTAAGGTTCCTGTGCGTAACCACAAATGAAATCCTGCAGGTGCCCCTGATAGCATATATATGCATAGTAAGAGATTTAAGTAACAGACATTAAAATAATACAAATATACTTATATAGAAGTATGCAGTGATAATATACTTACGTACAGTAAATGAAAAAAAAATGCTTTTATAGCAGGTAGGCCACTTATTTTAGCATAATATGCCTTGCCATGAACATTTTGCAATACTACTTTTACACATGTGATGGCACCCCTGGTTTCAGGGATGTGAACTGCTTACTTTTCACAGTGTTTAAATTACTTGCTTGCTTGACTACCTAAACCAGTCAACTGACCAGCCTAACCAGGCTTGGAGACCAGCTAAAATCAGAAAACAAGCATAGGCTGGTTTTAACCGATTTTCCCCCAGCATGGCCCAGTAGAAAGCGTCTAGCGACGCCCTTGATGGACATTTATTTATGGTAGTCAGTAAAGCTCATAGCTGTTCAGTCTGTGAGTGCTGCTTTGTAATGGCACTGTTGTGAAATGTAATTGCATGTTTAACTGTCATAGAATGAGAACATAAACAGCTTTCAGTTTGTCTAAGTACGCATCCAGACAGACTTCACAAACCTCAAATTAATTAGCAGAGACAAGTAGTGCTAATCTCGTAACATGTACCCCGAAACTCATATGATTTCAAGATACCATCAATAGCCTACTTCAGTTCTTCACATTGATGTTTTATTCTAAAAGACGCAGAGCCGTTTGGGAATCTGTTCATCTACAGCAGTGGCTGTTCCCCCCACCCAACACAAACACATTTTGGATATCTCCCTAATCAAACACACCTGATTCAATTCATCAGCTCGTTAGTGGAGACTCCAAGGCTGCATCTGAAAATGTAGGTAGCTGATTTGCTGCCTAATAATTTAATGGCTTAAGTGACAGCTGTTTTGAATGAATGGAACTCTTAGGAAACTGGTCTCCGAACAGTTTTAAAAGCACCTTATTTTCATCCTGCCTCCATATACAGCCTCCGAAGGCAGCATTTTCCTGTTTTCGGACGCAGCCCAAGAGCTGAATTGGGTGTGTCAGAAAAGGGAGATATACAAAGTGTGCAGTATTGGTGTGGCTTCAGGAACAGGGTCGAGAACCACTGATCTACAGCATTTGTAAATATGTGGGGCCATTTCACATATTAATTCACCACCAAGTTAAACACTGCCCTGTAGATGTTGCTTTTAAAAGTTGCCTTGCTAGTGGTGTTGACAAACTTTTTATGTCAAAAAACCTCAAAATGTATTTTGTGAAACAATCTAAGGACCAGATATTGATAACTGGGCTGCTTAATTTAAGTTCATTGGAAGGCACCATACCGACATTAGGGATATTTATGTGGGTTGATATTTGAATATTTTATGTGGCTTGATCACCTGTCTATGTATCCCATTGGCCAAAAGTTTAAACTGGGTATGAAAGAGAGAGAGAGAGAGAGAGAGAGAGAGATACTACAAATTTTAGTTCAATTAGGCGGTTATGTTCAATTAATTTGAACTCACTTGTCTTTTTTATGAGAGTGGTAGCTAGCAACAATAATTGTAGTAACTATGATATGTTGACATAATATGTTTTCCATGAAAATTACTTAAAATACAACAAATAATTTTTTTATGGAAATGGCAACAAACCTATCAGTAAGCAATAACTTTGACACATTTATGAACTCTTATGAGTAGAGAAATAACTCTGGTGACCTCTAGTGGAGGAATGGTCTCAAACGTATGGTCTGGTAAATAATGTAGAACATTAACCTTCACAAGTATTTTTTCTTAAATTGACATTTTATTTAAAATTCTCCATTCTGTTTTCCAGTGTTGAGTATTATATTATCAGTTTAAATACTAATAGCAATAATATCAATTATAATGGAACAAGAGAACACAAAGTATGCCAGTAATACTGCAGGTTTCGTTTTTTTTTTTTTTCTTTTTTTTTTTTTTTTTGCTAATTGAGTGTTTAGGAATGTCTTCGGTGCTGAAAGCTCTGGTCATCTGCAGCAGAAGATAACAGATGATGTTTAATCATCTCCACCACATAGATTCAGTAGAGCTCTCTGGTAGTCACCCTTAGTGAGCTCCTGATGAAAGAGAGAAAATGAGGACAGTGGTGATTAACACGTTTCTTGAATGAATAAATAGGAAGATAAGAAGACATATAAGAGAGCAATAGAGAGAACTGGACACTTACTGAAATTGTTTGGTACAGAGATTTTCCAAAATTCCTCTTAAACTCTGCACGAATCTTCATGAGATCAACTTCACAACGGGCGACGATGATGCGGGTTACGACCTTCTCTTTCACACTTTTACTCTGCACACATCAAAGGTTAAAGCTCAGGTGAAGATATGTGATGCTAAGGTGTTTTGGGGCAGACAGATAGGTCAAATTTTGATGCTCACCTTCATGGCATCACTGAGTCTACTGGCAAAGTATAGATGTTTGTTCTCCAAACACTCAACTGCAGAAAGACAGAGGTAAAACGTAAGAAAAGATGACATGTTCTCTTTTTCAGTTACACGTCCTGCTGTCTCTATTCAGTCCTCCCCTGGATTCCTGCCACTTAAGTATTTCCACAGGGCATCCCACAAAATGTTTTTTCACCAAACAGCTTGTGAATGTGTTAAATAAGATATGAAACTTATTTCCACAGAAAGAGAGAGAGAGAGTTTGAAAGTAATTGAGCCAGCAGGCATAACCATCATCAAATCTGCCATAGTGACAGCTGGGTGACAGCCTATGTGAGTAACAGACAGCTGATAAGTACCCAATGTGAGGAACGATTTTTCAAGATCTCCCTTCACCTCCTTCCGAATGCTCTCCTTTATGTCATATGGGCTGTATCTCTTATACCTTTCGAACACTGAAACAAGAGACTATGATTAGGTTAATGCACTGATAATGATAATGACATTATTGAAATACAGCTTTTCATGTGTCACCTTTCTGCAGGTGTGGGACACTCCTCTCAGAGAATATTGATATCCAGGTAGTCACATCAGTTCCTTTTCTCTTCACTCCAGCTTCATAAAGAGCCTAAACATAACCATAATGTACACACGATTAAAAAATAACTTTTTGTTTGGTAATGCCAGTGTTTTCTAATCCATTCTACAGATTTGAGGGTGCGTGGGTACCATATACAGAACCACTGTAATACTACTTTAAGCATGATGAGAAAATATTCAGCGTCTACGATACTGAGATTCCATTGCTAAAAATGTGATATGAATCTCCTCAGATCAGTTTCACTCACTCTTGCATCACTGTCAATCTTTTCGTAGTCCACCACATTACTTGGCTCGTTCCTCTTGGCCTGTGCACAAAATCATCAAAGATTACTTCAATATTTCTAACAATCATTTGATATCACTGCACAATAGACTGTATAACTAATAACAAAATATATTGTGCAGCAATATATAATGTGCAATTTGCAAATTATGTTGGATTTACAGAAGAAATATATTGCACAGGATTGCATATAGTGCAATGGTGTGGAAATTGATACTGTATGAGGCTTAGAGTATGAGAAAATACTGTTTTATCGATGTTACCTGTACAAGAGCCAGTAACAGTTTAGCGAAATCTCCAGATGTGTCTCCAGACACATCTTTTTCTAACTCCTTCTTAAACACTGCAGGGAGAGGGACATGGGATATGAATAACTGTATATATGCACTTTTCTTTATTTATGGTTTGATGGGTTAGTTTCACTCACTTTCTCTATAAACTTTCTTGATCTCCACTAGCTCCTCATTGTTGCGAGAGCACACAATCTCAATAAGACTCTCCTCATCAGTGCCCAGACCCTGCAAAAATACAGCACCCTATCACGTATTTATAGACATTTAGAATTCATGTAACGCAACTCTAACATAGCATATATATGTTACATTTCACATATTCTAAATAGGAGATACAACATTAGACTATGAACCAGCGCTCAAAAAATTTGCTCTTTGGCTGAACTTGATTAAATCATGTACAGTGATTTTATAAAAATAGCAAATATGCATGGATGAATCGTTCACAATAAGACCAGTAACATGCATTAATAAAATAAATAGGGTCTATTTAGATTTCATGCCGACTTACTATGTAACCTCAACACACCACTTTGTGTAGAAAGAACCTAGTTGAATTGTGTAAACCCAACATAATTAGACATGTCAAAGTAACTCAAATAAATCACTTTTATTTCTTTATGTACTAACTAGTGAAAGTGCATGTTAGCATGCTAAATACACACTGATGGAAGAACCACAGAGTTTAGTTTAGTAACTGTGCTATGCTTAGCACAACATTTGCTCAACAAAATAAGCAATCAATTTCATTTCAATAGTTCAAGCTCCACTCTTCACCACAATGGTAACCAACAAAATGCCAACATAACAGAGACTCTTCTAAATCTCAGCATAAAAAAACATGAAACATTAACAGTTATCCACCGCTATATACATCTTGCACAAAAACACATAAAATAGCTCTTAATTTTAACATTTACTCTCCCCATCCAGTCCTATGCAAAACATGCTTGGAAATGGAAATCCCCTGCCCAGTTTCAACAATGCTTCACTAACACCACACAAGTATTCATGTTGTCCTAACTCAAATGGAATAAGTAAATGTCAGTTTTATAATTATAAAGGAATAGAATGCAATGAAATCAAATTGTGACAAAACAATTATTCAAAAATAATTATTCTAGAATTGTGTTGCTTTAGTTTAAAGTTTAGTTTAGTTTAATTCAGTAAATTGAACAAGCAGCAAAAATACTTTTTTTGAGTGAGTAGGAGCTGAATTTAGCCTGTGATTTTTCAGCAGTGAGCCAGTAGCAATTACAAATCAAGTCAAACTTACCTTGATTGAAGCTTTTATTTCAGAGGCATCATACTGTGCTGTGCTCTTCATCAACCCAAGAATCAAACTCTCCAAAGAGCCAGAAAGCGCCCCCTTCAGGGCACTTACTAAATCCTACAACAAAAACAGTTACAAGTTTTGTTCAAGACTTTGAAACACAGGATAACTAAACAATATTTTAAGACAATTTACAGCTCAGGGCTGTGTTTCCCAAAAGCATTGTAAGCCTAAGTAGATTGTTGAAACCATTGGCACCAATGGCCTTTACGATCAATTTAAGCTTATGATGCTTTTGGGAAACGCAGCCCAGGTTAGATAACCCAGGCAGGGCCATAGTAAGGTAATCTGGGCCCCCTGACTGTATATTGCTCTGGGCCCCTTTCCTATTAAAAAATACAGTTTAGAATTAGTTGTGGGGTCCCCTGTACCTTTGGGCCCCTAAAATCGTTACCACCTTTCACCCCACTAGCTACAACCCTGAACCCAGGTATATACTGTATTTCTATTATATAATTATGATATGTACCTTCTTTGCCTTCTTCTCATATTCAAAAGCAATTTCACTTCTTTGTGAGCAACTGCGTTTTGTCAGAATGTCAATGATTGTCTGCTCATCAACACCTGAATGAATGAATTGACAAAGGAATTAACACACATTAAATCATTAAGATAAGGACATTACTCGTGCCTGAAGGACATCTTTCCATTGCCCATATTTAACATTGATGCATCTGGAAAATATCCCACACACACACTAACAAGGTGCATCATGAGTTGGCCGTTATTCAACACAACATTTATTGCTTGGCACTCCAAGAGAGAACTATTACATCATAGCCTGTAATATTTTGTCTTACAACACAATGACATTTTTTCTTTATCTTTACTACGTAGCAAATGATACACATTTCCAGGAGCTTCCCAAATAGAAATTAAAGTTCTTGCTCCCTAAAAGACACTGATTCATACAGTATATGCCAGGTATTGGCAAAAGAGAAATGCTCACCACCCATTGTACTTGAGTCTGAAGTGCAAAGTCTTAAGAGTTTTAATCAACCACACATCCTGTTTAAGACAGGCAAACATTTGTTTGCTAATCAAATATGTAAGAGAACAATAAAACAAAGATTTCAGGGGAACAATCCAAAAATTACAGCACATTGGTGACTACTCCATTGTGCTTAATGCATAATTGTGCAAAATATAATCATTATGTTCCTATACTAATAATGTTGGGAGCAAATTTAGTTTGGGTATTTATGGCACCAAACCTTACCTTTGGTTTTGATGGCTGTTTCTAATCTGGCTGCATCCATCTCTGGGTCAAAATCATAAACTGGCACCACAGTAGGACATTTAGGTTCTCTCTCCTGAAGATACATACCAATAGAAAGAATATTCTCTATAGAGTCAAAATATATTTAGGCTAAAACAAACATTGCATTTTATAGTCATTTGCAATGGTAGCAAGGTCAGAACTTAACCAGAGCTTGGGGCAAAAATGCCATTAAAAGTGACAAAATGCCCTAGATTTTAAAAGTGAATTCCTTCCCTCTGTTATCTAAAATGTGATACATTTTGTATTATTCTATTTTAGGCATACCTAGTTACAGGTTGCCAATATGATAGTGGTTTGTGATTTAATAGATAACAGCCATAATAGTTCTAATTGAGAATTTAAACTAATTGATTCAATTGAATTATTTGACATAAAAAGATGACATGTTTGTTATTACATGGTTATAAAAATGTCCCTGAAAATCAATTCCAAGGGGCAATTATTGCCACTTAATAAAAGGGTTCATTTCTGACACTGGATGATTGTCAGTTTTATTATACAATTGTCATACTTACCCCTCCATAGCTCAAGGTGAGTTGACTCAAAAACTCAGACACTAAAGCCATATTCCTGGAGAGGACAGACAATACATAGAATGTTTTAAGACAGGTGAGCAATGAGAAGATCAAAAAGGAGACATAATCAGTGTTTTTAAGCCACTGTAAAAATACCCTTAGTTTCAAAGGTCGTAGTGATGGTTGTCATAGATACAGTGATTGCTGGGGCTTTTCTCTATGTCTAAAAAAAAAGCCCTGCACTAATTAACGGTTTAGAAAGGTACTTGTTCCAAATGTAACAAGACTGAAGCATAACTTTTTGTTGTGTGATTGTCCCTTAGCAACATGGCAGGGATTAAACTTCCCCCTGTTAACAGGAAATCGTATATTTATCTTTCTGAAGTCTAAATTATGAGGTGAGTTACAAATGAAACAAGAGGGTTTGCTTGAACTTCGGTCAGACACACCCTGACCCACACCCAGCACACATTCCACAGGCCAGTGCTGAACCTTCTGACTATCACACACACACACACACACACACACACACGTTGGTGCAGCTATCCTTATGAGGACTCTCCATAGACATTATGATTTTTATACTATATGAACTATAGATTCTATCCCCTAACCCTACCCCTAAACCTAACCCTCACAAAAAACTTTCTGCATTTTTACATTTTCAAAAAAACATCGTTTAGCATGTTTTTTAATGGGGACACTTGAAATGTCCTCATAAACCAAATTTATATCATAATACCCTTGTAATTACCAGTTGGTAACCTAAAAAAATGTCCTCGTAAACCACTTTCAGCAGATTTGTCAGGACTAGAAAATGAGAAACGGTAATTATAATCAGAAATAACAAATGTGACACCTTTGGAGTCAATAAAGTTCAGTATACTGCAGTATATCTTGCAGCAATATTACATGAGTTAAAAGACATTTAATCTGAGTTTCTCAGTCTAAACAAAGGGAGAATCACAACACAGAAATTTAAATAGGACTGAGAGCCAGAGGAATGAGTCTTACCTTAGTAGATGCTATGGAGCTCAAAATTGTAGTTGTGTGGTTCCAGCTGAGTGTCTCAGGATGGGATTACCTCTTAAATGCATCTAGTCAATGACTCACTGTCTCCTCCTATCCTACTATCAACCCACACACACAGACCCAAAAGCCCCTTATCAGTTACTCATTTACTGAACTGCACGTCCATTATACAAAGTAACCATGGTTACCACAGTTTCTTCCAAAATACAATAGTTATAGTCTACAGTTATTTTTACTGAAACTGCATTTTTATGTAAGAATTAAAAATTAGCTGCCGCTGTCATTAAAAAAAATAAAATAATATATATATATATATATATATATATATATATATATATATATATATATATATATATATATCGTTTTTCTCCTAAAACAATTAGGAAATCTCCTTTCTCTTTTGCAAGGAGTTCCAATATGTATTTATTATGTAAGTAGAAAGAATTATTGTATGAATTACTGTATTAATTGTATTAATTAACTGTATTAATTACTTAATATTTTGACCAAATTTCATACTGTGGTAAATTTTTTTGTAAGCCATTTTAATTTACATACACTGACAATTAACAAAATGAGAAACTGTTTACTAGGTCACAAGCAACCAATTAATCAGACAGATACACCGAGGATGAACAAAATCAGTCATTTGGACATTAGCTATCTGATATTTATACAGCTTTTGAAATCAATTGAATAAATAATTATGTGTGTCATTAGAAAAGTACATGGATTCATCTATTATGAATCACATGTACTTTTCTAATGGCACACATAATTATTTATTCCATTTTCTTTTTATTTACATTTCCTGTTTGCCACTAATAACTTGATTTTTTATCCAAAATATTGTGTTAGCCTCTATTCAACTGCATTTCATTATTAACACAATTAAACATCCCATCAGTCACAGTTAAATATTCTACCAATCCTAGCTAATCATTACTCAGTTTATCAATATTTTCAACATGTTCACTCAGTAACTAACAATGACATTGATTAAAAGAAAGGAGAAAGCACCGTGTATGTAGTTTAAATGGTCATACAATTATTGAGAATAATATTTGTATACAGGTTTGGCTTGCTGTCCAAAATAAAGAGACTTGACTGAAGACGAAGTTAAAATAAGAAAAATAAAATAAATAAAAAAATACACAACAAAAGTGACTAACTAAAAGCAAACTGTAATCCCTAATAAATGTGTGTGTGTGTGTGTGTGTGTGTGTGTGTGTGTATGTAGTATTGATCTAATTAGTGGGGAGGTTTAGGGGATTCAAAGGAAGTTTGCTAAAGGTGGAGAAGCACAAAGATTCCTTAACAGGTTTCAGGTCAGTCTCGACAAGAGTTCTGCACTCTCACTTGTAGCACCAGTAATAAACGTGTATGTGGGTTGGGTTTTACAGCCAGACCACACCACACACTGACATCCACACCCACAAACATATCACACATTGTTAGAATGTACTCTCACTGTTTTCTGCTGATTTTCTCCTTTGTGTCTTATTACACAAATACACATACACTCCCATCTACATTGATGGGGACAAAGTGGAGCATGTGACTAGTTTCAAGTTCCTGGGTGTCCATATCTCTGAAGATCTTTCCTGGACCTACAACACCTCCACTCTGATCAAGAGGCGCAACAGCGCCTTTACTTCCTTAGGAAGCTAAGGAAAGCTCACCTGTCCCCCCACACTTTTACCGCTGCACTATTGAAAGTATCCTAACAAACTGCATCACAGTGTGGTATAGCAACTGCACTGTCTCAGACCAGAAAGCCCTCCAGCGGGTGGTGAAAACTGCCCAATATATCACTGGTGTTCAGCTACCCTCCATCAAAGACATTCACCACAAACGCTGCCTAATTAGGGTGAGAAGCATTATCAAAGACACCTCTAACCCCAACCATGGTCTGTTTACTCCTCTCCCATCTGGGAGATGCTATAGGAGTTTTCGCTGTCACACTAGCAGACTCAGGAACAGTTTCTTTCCCTCAGCTGTCAGCCTACTGAACTCTAAACTCAGGCACTGAACACTACATCCCACTCGGACTATATATATATATTTTTTTGCACATTCCCTTGCACATTTCTTTGCACATAATTTCTACCTCTTGATGCCGCATGCACTGTTATGGTCACCGGCCATATATATATATATATATATATATATATATATATATATATTTACATATTTATACTTAATTCTGTACAAAGCACCTTCAGTGTTTATACGTCTTCATTTGCACCTTGTACTGTATTCATAGACATTTGCATTGAGCTGGTCTCTGCTTATCTACCTCATAACTATGCACTCCATAAAAATCTTTATTGTATATACTCAGATATATATATATATATATTTTATATATACATATTGGTATTTGCACTTCTGATTAGATGCTAACTGCATTTCATTGGCTCTGTACCTGTACTCTGCACAATGACAATAAAGTTGAATCTAATCTAATCTAAAGCAAATTGAGTGTGATTCTATGCTACAGGATAGCTTAGAATAAATCTAAGAAGAGCTTCATTCTTCAGACATGACGTAATTCCTTAGCAATCAATGTTCTACACTTGCATCCATGGCATTATGTGACAAGCATTGAGCAATCACATACCATTATGTGGTGATTTATCTCACACACACACATAAGGGGCAGTCCATCTATGTTGATGTCAAATTTAATCATAATATTAATATTTGCATGTTAATCTGAAATTTAAGTATCAACTATTATCTATTTGAACACTTTCACTTTGGATCTGAACCAATGAAAAAATGTATAGGACCTTCTGCTCATAAATTCAACAGAGCATAAACAGATGCAGGGCGAGGTCATACAGTGGTGATTAGGTTTACATATGTCCTTACATTTTTTCAAGCTTTATGTTTAATGTAGCTCATAATAATTAACTGTACTGTATCATATAAAGCTAATATTGTCGATATGTTTTTAAGATCTCCATATGTATTTAGGACCTTGTTTTCAACCCTTAGAAGGTATGTATCCTGGGGGATACAAACATTTGAGAGACTGGGGGAAGGGACCATGGAAAATATTGAAAATGGCTGCAAATACTCAAGTGATGTGGTATAAAAACACTGGAATCAACTCAAAATCTTTATCTAAAAGTAACATGGCAGCATTCTGTGAGAAGGCAGATAACCTCAAACTAAATATTTTCACAAGACTATTGAAAATAAAAGCAACATTTTGAAGAAAAACATAAAATGTTATTATTTGAGTCCTAATGTATTGGTCAAAAATAAATACATTAATTTGCTAAGGTATTTTTATATTCCTTCCATTTAAAGGGTTAACAGGCAAAGTTTTTTTTTTATGAGAGTGAAACACAGTTTCTTAAAGGACAGAGTGTGCATACTTCATTCTAAATACTATCTGTGAGCCATTAGCTCTCTTTAGTGTAGAATATGGGCACACACACACACACAGTAAAAATCTTTTTGTTTCAACTTAAAAATGAAAAGTGTTTGTGCTGCCTTAAAATTTGAAGTTGTGTCAACTTAAGAGGGAAAGTTGTTCAAACAAAACATAAAGCTGAGTTAAATCAATATCAAGTTTTTAAATGAGCTTAACATCTTTTCAAGTAAACTTAATATTCTTAGTTCAATCAACTTCTTTCTAATTGAATTAAAAACTGAATATTGATATACTGAATATTATAAGTTCAGTGACTTTCGTATATTATCATTTAATATGATTGATAACCATAGAAGTAGTCAGGGATCTCCTATTGTCACAGGTAAATTAACTGCTATTTGATAGTAAATGGCCAGTTGATGATGAGAGATCAACATTTGATCCCTCTGTCATATTTAGACTTAACCATATCAAAGACACGGATTATTTATATAATTATTGCTACATAACAAATAACTGAAAGTGATTACAAACACAACAACCAAAAGCATAGTGTCAATAAAATCAGAAAACTGTATAAAAAAATAAAAAAAATAAAAAGACTGTAAAACTGCAATTTGCATAATTTATTCATGCTACAGTGCATGTTGGGAATCTGAGTAGTGAGCGTGATTTGCGTATTTCTCGACTTACGTATATTTGTTATTTCTGCCAACTAGTTTTATTAAGTTCACTAAGTTATGACAAGTTCAGTCAACAGAAACTTGGATAATTGAATTCACTCAACCAGATCAATCCAGGGCAGTTATTCTAACTCTACATTTTAAATGAAACCATTGTTTCACAGTGCACACACACACAAATCTAGTAAGTCACTGAGTAAATCGATGTGAGAAGTTAAATGTAAATCATCAGAGAAACAATTAAAAATGTTTCCATAGATGATGCCTAAAGTTCTTACTCAACATTATTACTTAATGAGTGTATGACTAATGAATTATTAAACCAACTGACAAGAGAAAGATGACAAATGTAATTTTCATCACAAGCTGTGGGATTTTTATTATCATCAGCACATTCAACACACCATTTGTCAATGTGTGACATGCGCCTTTAGTAAAAGCAATTTAGGGGGTTAAACCTCTAAATACAAAAATCACAACATTAGATGAAAACTGTATTTAAAAGAAAACAATACTTTTTGTACAGGTGTATATACAAACAAACAGCAAAATATCTCGAAACAAACAAGTAGGAAGAAATGGACTGTTCCTAAAGATCTACCGGAGACTAGTTCAAAGAGTGCTTTGGTGGATTAAAACAAAACAAAACCTCTGTTAATCGGTTAAAAAATTAAGGATGGAAAAATGTACAGAGGAAAAAGATGATTCTGGATCTTCTAAACTAAAGGAAGTTTTTCTTTAGTACAAACAGTGATGCACTCAAACAAGTAGCATGACTCACAAATTAGCATATCATGGTGTGTACTGTATATCATACAAAACATTTGGTCATTTGTCAGTGAAAAATATGACAACCTTAAAAGGGACTGTGTTACTGTGATGATACTCTTGTCTTAAAATGTATATAGAAAGATTAAGTACTCATGCCCCAAAACCAAAGCAAGAGAAAAATACAATACTGCCTTAGTGATGGACATTGAAAGGATAATGAATTGGCAAATTAAAGAAAGAACATTCCAGGCCTCTGGACTAGCACACATACAACACCACACATTGCAAATGTCATAATAATAAACAGCTAATAATCCATACTGAACCTTGATAATGTCAGAAATCAATGAACTTATTTCATCGATGAGTTTAAAACCAAACTTAAGAAGTTTATTTACCAACCATTTAAGTGCCATAATAGTCCTTTAATGAGTCACCATAGTTTGATTTTACCAACACAAACAGTGGGATTTAGGTTTGCTTAAAAGAGAGTTATTCACAGGGTACACAGGTCAAATCAGGTCTCTAAAGAAATAGGAAAAGGATAAAGTTATCAGGACATGAAAGAGGCCGAACCAAGCAAATTTCAAACCAAATAAAACCACATGATGACGTTCTGCATCAAAGCATTTGCATGCAAATTTCATTTTCAAAACATGATTATGTCATTGTTATTGCTTTCTGCTCAGTATTGTTTAGGATAATTCTTCCTGATGCTCAAAGAGGACAGAACAATTGAACAATATTTCACTGTAATATTTTGCACATTATTTATCAAACGACTGTACTTTACTGCCATCTCCTTGCAGTTTTTAACACATTTACTCTCCTCCTGAACTATAAAACAATAGTTTCCCTGAGCAGCCCAAATATACCCTTAATGAGGTCAGATATTTGATGGATTGTCTTTCACGAAAACATACACTAACGACAATACTACAAGTAAAGCAGTGCCAGCCCTTACAAAAAAAACTTTAAACACAGATGTTAGATTAGAACATCTTTTTTACTAAGGTTATTGCTGTCCTTGTGTGTAGGCTGCGTGCTAAATGAATTAAATTTGACTTATATGTACGTGTTGACAAAGATCTGACATCTTTCTTTTAGAAACAAGCCTGTGTACAAAGCTGCAAATTATGAAAAAAGGAAAGAAGAGAGGAAATACCAGTTGTTCCCCTCTCCTCTTCCCTGATGAGCTGCAGTACTTGAATGTCTAAAAATGTCTAAACATATCTCATCTTACTGAAAAGGGTCAGTTAGGAGCAATGCCAACCACCTCCATCACCATGACATTTAATATCAACCGCTAGATCCCCTGGAATGTCAACACATGACCCTTATCTGTCAATCATCTCTGCACTCACCTCATTTTGACGGAAAACTAATTACAGAATCACTATGGCACAACATGGCTTCACACCACCGTCTAGACAATGAGAGCTGGCTTTAAAAGTCAGGAATTTATCAAAACACAGACAAGAATTTCAGATCTTACAGATCTAAAATAACAGCATGATCCTTCAGATTTTTTTTAGTTTTTTTTCCTCCACAAATTGAATTCAAAGCATTTATTGCTGGGAAAAACACAAAGTGCTACCTTTTGTTAGGTTCTTTTACATCATACATTGCATGATTAACTAGCCATATAACAAGTACATATGCGTATAAGTGAACTCACTGCCTCAGAATATGCCATTTTATCATGAAAATGCAACAGTCAAAAGTTTCACTACAATTGAGATTCAGGTCTCACAGTTTTGAGTCCTATGTCAAGCCTTGTGCATCTCCACAGTCTTCTCCTGGGGCTGGGGCAGTGGTTATGCCAAATGATGTCCCTGCTGAATGCCTGTCTAGTGGAAGAGGTCAGTAAAGGGCAGTGATGTGGTTCTAGCACCAACATGGGCTGTTCATTGTGCCACCAGTGGAGAAAGACAGGGAATTCTACTCCAGACATTCATTTCCTGTCTCTGTCTACCCCAGACGTCTCTGAATTTCTCTCTATGACCAGTAGAGGGCACTGCTGGGGTAGACAAATACAGTGGGTGTGTCTGTTTGCTCTGAGATCTCATGCAGTGGAACAGGACACAAAAAGATTAAACTGTAGCATGGAGGAGCACTCTGATGCACATTACAAGAGATCGACCAGCACCCCCAGTTTTTGCCTCTGATGATTCCTCTCCTTCAGACCACCCAGCCTTTTAGTGCACGGCCAGGGGCAAAGTTTAAAGTGTAGCAGAACTCTGAGAAGTGCTTTGTGACAATGCAGTGTACATGAACTGAGGCTGAAGTGAGCTTAGATTTTCTGTCAGCATGTTAGTATTATCTCTCTCTCATTCTTTCTTTCTTTCTTTCTCTGGATCCATGCAATATCAGGATGAGTCTCTCTCTCAGGCTTCCTGAGGCAGAGCCTGCTCAAAGTCTGAGCCAAACAGCTCTTTATAGAGCGGAGGGAAGCGCGTGTGGACCATTTCTGGGTACAGAGCTCTGAACGCACTCAGCTTCTCCATGTGTCGACGGCATAACATCCGGACAGTGGACACTTTGCAGACCAGCTAAAACGGGATCAGGAATACAAGTGGTCAGAGAAGTAAATAACTAGTACTGTAGCAATGTGTTTATTTAAAGGGATAGTGCACACAAAAATGAACACTGTCATAATTTACTCACCCTCATGTTGTTCCAAACCTGTACAATTTTCATTTGTTCCATGGAACACACTAAAGAGATGTTAGGCAGAATATTAAAGGAATAGTTCACCCAAAAAGGAAAATTCTCTCATCATTTACTCACCCTCATGCCATCCCAAATGTGTATGACTTTCTTTCTTTTGCAGAACACAAATGAACATTTTAGAAGAAAATCTCAGCTCTGTAGGTCCATAAAATGCAAGTGAATGGTGACCAAACTTTTGAAAAACAAAGGCTGCATAAAGGTAAAGGTAATACTCCATTGGATTAATCCATGTCTTCTGAAATGATCCAATCAGTTTTGGGTGAGAACAGACCAAAATATATCTCCTTTTTCACTATAAATCTTGACATCAACAGTCTCCTTGACAATCAAGCTTGATTACACTTCCTAGCACCATCTTGTACTCTGCGCATGCATCAACCACTAGGAAGTGTAATCGAGCTTGACATCACAATCATGCGTAGAGAGTGCAATGGCAAGATCTACAGTGATAAAGAAGTTACATTTTGGTCTGTTCTCACCCAAAACAGACTGGATCATTTAAGAAGACATGGACTAAATAACTGGAGTCTTATGGATTACTTTCATGCTGACTTTATGTGCTTCAAAATTTGGTCACCATTCACTTGCATTGTATGGATCCACAGAGCTGAGAAATTCTTCTAAAAACCTTAATTTGTGTTCTGCAGAAGAAAGAAAGTCATACACATCTGTGATGGCATGAGGGTGAGTAAACGATGAGAGAATTTTCATTTTTCGGTGAACTATTCCTTTAAGGACTAACAGCCTCAGCCACTCTTCACTTTCATTGCATCTTTTTTTCATTCTGCCTAACATCTCCTTTTGTGATCCACAGAAGTTTGAAAGCAGGCAGAATGTTAGCCTACTGACAGCCCTAGTCATCATTCGCTTTCACTGCATCCTTTATCTATACAATGAAAGTGAATCGTGACAGAGGCTTACATTCTGCCTTACTACTCTTTTTTTTTTTTTGCACAGAAAACAAAAAAGTCATATGGAACAACATGAGGGTGAATAAATGATGAAAGAATTTAAATTTTTGGGTGAACTATCCCATTATAGAAGTAGTTGCACCTTTGTGAGAATTCCCTCATCCCTCTGGTCCTTCTGCAGTAAGTGCTGGAGGGCGAGTTTGATCTTCTGCTGGAGTTTCTCCACTCGGGTCTTTTCCTGCAGCCAACAGCGATCTACACACACACGCACGCACGCAAGCAAGCACAAAGATATGTAAATCAGCCCCATGTAGAATTGAAGTCTACAGAATTCAGACACAGCAAAACTGCTACAATCTCAATTCCATTAAAGAATATCTCTGTCACTGTCTTTATTTATTGTCCCTCACCTGCAGACATCAGCACGTATGCAGAAAAGAGGCCAATCTCATCTTCAGTTAGCTGTAGAGAGTTCAAGCTCTTAGCAAATTCAAACACAGAGCTGATAAGATCATCACAGCCTGGAAAACCACAGACACAAAGCAGTAGTTAAAGCTCTGAAATGTTGCTATTTTCTCCTTCGTGTTCAGGTGGCTTGCATGTTCACATAAGAACTTGTGTTGTTGTAAGCACTACAAAATAACACTCATGAATGCACAATGGATGTCAAGATGTTTGCTGAAAAATTACTTCAATTTCGGGTTGTTTCTCACCAAAACCTATCGTTTGTCTTCAGAAGACTTGGAATATGGCAAACAAGATGCATGGACTACTTTTATAATACTTTTGAATCCTTTTTTAAAGCTTTAAAATGAGGCACTATAAACTGCCATTGCATTGAAAAGATGGACTGGGATAGTCATTAAAATTTCTCCTTTTGTGTTTCGAATAAAGCCTAATTTACATTAGACATGATGGCTTTTTTGTGTGCTTTCAAGCAAAGCCAAATGTGGCAATACTTGTAATATTTTGATTCTTATTGAATTACACTCAATTGTTATTTGGTTCTTGTTGGAGTCATGCATACCAATAGACAAGGATCTGTTATTATGGTGAAAAGGAAATGCGAAGCGATACAAGAAACCCAGAAGCTTATCAGACCAGTATGTGCGTTAAATATCTAAACACAGCCAGAGCACATTTTATTAAAAAGCCAATTTTCACCAGTTTTGTTTTTCTGAATAATAACATGATTTGATAAAAATGTGATAGCCTTTATGTAGACTCAAATTTATATACCGGTATGTGCATTATTCTAATGCCGTCAGTATTGGTTTCCAAGTAAGCTCCGGGTGAGTTCAAATGTTTTTTACTGTTATTTTTACATCTTTTTAAAAAATATTATTAAAGTATATTGTTAATTTAATATTTTTCCCAAAAGAAAAGTACAGTTTGTTGAAGCTAGCTTATTTTGAAACTGTTCTTGGTAAGTCTGTAAACAAAACAAAATATAAATTTCATGTACGAGTCATACATGATATTTTTTACAGATATTTTTGATTACTTGTTTTTTGTGGGTTAGAGTACTCGACAAATGGCCATCCCCAATTTACATATTGGAAGAAGTCAAACTTTTTTCCCTTAAAGAACGAAAGCACACTAGGCCAATGAAGCCTGCGTTTGTAAATACGTGCAGTGTTGTTTTAAAATTAGTTTATTGAGGAAAATAAAGAATGTCACGTCCAAAACAGACACATGATTAGTTTTAATCAATCATCAACGCTCTCTACTAGCCGATGAATTTCAAGAATTTCGGGGATGTGCAAAAACAGGATAAAATACTGTAGCGCGGGGGAGGGCGGGGCCGGGCGGAATGACGGACGCCTGGACCCCAATCAGACTGATGAGGCGAGCGAGAGATAAAGGCTACCGAAGACAGCAGCTCGAAAGAGAGAATTATGGGCAGCTGCCCTGTATGTGTGTGTGCCTTTTTATTTAATTAAATATTATTTATATTGTTAAGCCGGTTCTCGCCTCCTCCTTTCCCTTGTACCCCCTTTACATTGGTGCCGAAAACACAGGAGGGAGGAGGGATGCCTGTCATAGAGTCCTCGACACTGCCGTCCACCCAGGGGAGTGCCGCTGCCATCCGCCAGGGGATGGAGTAGCCCGACCGCAGGGAACGGCCGCCGTCCATGAGGCGAGGAGGTCCGGGACTCCCCGACCACCTGGAGCGATGGAGTCGCTGCCAGGGGCAGAGGAGTGTCCCCACATGCCGCCAGAAAAGCGGAGGGGCGTTCTGTCCGCTGGGGGTCAGAGGTTTGACTCTGGTCCGCCCAGGGAGGAGCGGCTGTCGTCCGCCTGAGAGAGTGGAGGAGTGATTGGGGACCACGCAACGGTGCATCAGAGAACCGGTGAGTGAGCTTTTTCTCTCTCCTCCCACTTCACTTCACTTTTATTGTCACACAACCATATACACAAGTGCAATAGCGGGTGAAAGTCTTGGGTGCAGTTCCGAGCAACATAGCAGTCATGACAGTGATGAGACATATACCAATTTACAATAAACAGATTTACACATCACAATTTACATATCTAATATACACATAATTACACACACACACACACACACACACACACACACACACACACACACACACACAATATACAAATAATAATATACAATATACAGTATACAATACACACAATATAGAATACACATACACACAATAAAAATAGTATATATAGTATATATAAAATATATAGTAGTTTGTATTGTACTGTATTGACATTCAGGCTGTCGGTTGATAGTCAGTTGCCAGTGTGTTGTTAAGAGAGAATATAATTTAAGACAGTCCAGTGTGAGATAATAAGATTAATAAAGTGCAGTGCTGATGTATATTGATTGTGAGAGATCAAGAGTTCAGAAGTCTGATTGCTTGGGGGAAGAAGCTGTCATGAAGTCGGCTGGTGCGGGTCCTGATGCTGCGATACCGCCTGCCTGATGGTAGCAGTGAGAGCAGCCCATGGCTTGGGTGCAAAAAAAATCCTCCGAGCTTTTTTCACAAACCTCCTGGTATATACACTACATTGCCAAAAGTATTCGCTCACCCATCCAAATAATTGAATTCAGGTGTTCCAATCACTTCCATGGCCACAGGTGTATAAAATGAAGCACCTAGGCATGCAGACTGCTTCTACAAACATTTGTGAAAGAATGGGCCGCTCTCAGGAGCTCAGTGAATTCCAGCGTGGTACTGTGATAGGATGCCACCTGTGCAACAAGTCCAGTTGTGAAATTTCCTCACTACTAAATATTCCACAGTCAACTGTCAGTGGTATTATAACAAAGTGGAAGCAATTGGGAATGACAGCAACTCAACCACGAAGTGGTAGGCCACATAAAATGACAGAGCGGGGTCAGCGGATGCTGAGGCGCATAGTGCGCAGAGGTCGCCAACTTTCTGCAGAGTCAATCGCTACAGACCTCCAAAGTTCATGTGGCCTTCAGATTAGCTCAAGAACAGTGCATAGAGAGCTTCATGGAATGGGTTTCCATGGCCGAGCAGCTGCATCCAAGCCATACATCACCAAGTGCAATGCAAAGCGTCGGATGCAGTGGTGTAAAGCACGCCGCCACTGGACTCTAGAGCAGTGGAGACGCATTCTCTGGAGTGACGAATCACGCTTCTCCATCTGGCAATCTGATGGACGAGTCTGGGTTTGGCGGTTGCCAGGAGAACGGTACTTGTCTGACTGCATTGCGCCAACTGTGAAGTTTGGTGGAGGAGGGATTATGGTGTGGGGTTGTTTTTCAGGAGCTGGGCTTGGCCCCTTAGTTCCAGTGAAAGGAACTCTGAATGCTTCAGCATACCAAGAGATTTTGGACAATTCCATGCTCCCAACTTTGTGGGAACAGTTTGGGGATGGCCCCTTCCTGTTCCAACATGACTGCACACCAATGCACAAAGCAAGGTCCATAAAGACATGGATGAGCGAGTTTGGTGTGGAAGAACTTGACTGGCCTGCACAGAGTCCTGACCTCAACCCGATAGAGCACCTTTGGGATGAATTTGAGCGAAGACTGTGAGCCAGGCCTTCTCGTCCAACACCAGTGTCTGACCTCACAAATGCGCTTCTGGAAGAATGGTCAAAAATTCCCATAAACACACTCCTAAACCTTGTGGAAAGCCTTCCCAGAAGTGTTGAAGCTGTTATAGCTGCAAAGGGTGGGCTGACGTCATATTAAACCCTATGGATTAAGAATGGGATGTCACTTAAGTTCATATGCGTCTAAAGGCAGGTGAGCGAATACTTTTGGCAATATAGTGTATGTCCTTGAGGGAGGGAAGCTCACCTCCGATGATGTGTCTGGCAGTTCACACCACCCTTTGCAGTGCTTTGCGGTTGTGGGCGGTGCTATTGCCGTACCAGGCAGTGATGCAGCCAGTCAGGATGCTCTCTACAGTGTTGGTGTAGAACCGTGTGAGGATATGGCGGTTCATTCCAAACTTCCTCAGCCGTCTCAGGAAGAAGAGGCGCTGATGAGCCTTCTTCACAATGGCCTCAGTGTGGATGGACCATGTGAGTTCCTCAGTGACGTGGACACCGAGGAACTTGAAGCTGCTGACTCTCTCCACCGGTGCTCCATTGATGGTGATGGGACTGTGTTCTCTGTCTTTTCTCCTGAAGTCCACCACAAGCTCCTTTGTCTTGCTGACACTGAGGGAGAGGTTGTGCTCCTGACACCAGCGTGTCAGAGTGTGCACCTCCTCTCTGTAGACCGTTTCATCATTGTCAGTGATCAGACCTACCACCATCATATCATCAGCAAACTTAATGATGGCATTGGAGCTATGTGTTGCCACACAGTCATTTGTGTACAAGGAATACATGAGTGGGCTGAGAACACAGCCCTGCGGGGCTCCAGTGTTGAGGGTCAGTGATGAGATGTTGCTGCCCATTCTAACCACCTGGCATCTGCTTGACAGGAAGTCCAGGATCCAGCTGCACAGCAAGCTGTTTAAGCCCAGAGCCCGGAGTTTCACATAAAGCTTGGAGGGCACTATGGTGTTGAATGCGGAGCTGTAGTCTACAATCAGCATTCTCACATAAATGTTCCTTTTTTCCAGGTGAGAGAGAGCAGTGTGTATTGTAGATGCAATGGCATCATCAGTGGACGGTTGTTGCGGTAAGCAAACTGCAATGGGTCCAGTGATGGAGGCAGCACAGAGCATATGTAATCTCTGATTAGTCTCTCAAAGCATTTGCTGATGATGGGGGTCAGAGCAACAGTGATTTTGGATTGCTTTGGTACAGGCACAATGGTGGACGTTTAAAAGCATGTGGGGACCACAGACAAGCAGAGGGAAAGGTGGAAAATATTCATAAAAACACCAGCCAGTTGGTTCGCGCATGCTCTGATGACGTCTGGACCCGCGGCTTTAGGTCTGGACGGCAGATATTCACCCGTCGGAAGGATTGGGTTACATCCGCTACAGAGACGGAGAGTGAACTAATCTCTGTAGCTTCGGCAGCAAGAGCTCCCTCTGCGAGGGCGGTGTTATTTCCCTCGAAACGAGCATAAAAAAGTATTTAGCTCATCCGGGAGAGAGGCAGTGGTGTTCATGGCGGAGTTTTTATTCCCTTTAAAGTCTGTGATGATATTAATTCCCTGCCACATGCTTCTAGAGTTGGTGGTGTTAAACTGTCCTTCAATCTTGTCCCTGTACTGGCGTTTCACTGCTCTGATAGTTTTGCGGAGGGTGTAACTAGCTTGTTTATGCTCCTCCGCATTCCCGGAATTAAAAGCGGAGGTCCGCGCATCAAGTGCAGCGCAAACATCGTTATTTATCCATGGCTTCTTGTTGGGGTAGATCCGTATTGTTTTGGTCGGAACAATATCCTCTACGCACTTTCTGATGAAACACGTTACGCTATCAGCGTACACCTCGATGTCGTCATCAGAGGCGGACCGGAACATCTCCCAGTCCGCGTGATCAAAACAGTCTTGTAGCGTGGAATCTGATTGGTCCGACCAGCACTGGATCGTTCTGAGGGTGGGTGCTTCCTGTTTCAGTTTCTGCCTGTAAGCGGGCAAAAGCAGAATGGATGAGTGGTCTGATTTGCCAAATGGTGTGCGGGGGAGGGATTTGAAGCCATCCCGGAAGGGAGAGTAGCAATGGTCCAAAACCCGGTCCCCTCATGTGTTGAAACTGATGTGTTGGTGGTATTTTGGTGCAATTGATTTAAAATTGTCTTTGTTAAAGGCCCCGGTCACAATGAACATGGCCTCAGGGTGCGCGGTTTCCTGCTTGCTTATAATCCCATACAGTTCCTTGAGTGCCCGGTCTGTGTCGGCTTGTAGCGGGATGTACACAGCAGTGATAATGACCGCTGTGCATTCCCTAGGTAGCCAGAATGGTCGACACAGAAGCATGAGAAATTCCAGATCAGGAGAGCAGAAAGACTTGATAGAATGTATGTTCCTCTGATCACACCAGGATTTGTTGATCATAAAACATACAACACCACCTCCGCTTTTACCTGAGAGGTCTTTCGCTCTGTCCGCTCAGTGCACGTAGAACCCCGATGGCTGAATCTGGAATCTCAGCAGACATCCAAGTTTCCCTAAAGCAGATAATGCAGCAGTCCCTAGTCTCTCGTTGGAAAGAGATCCGCGCTCTCAGCTTGCAGAGCTTTCTGTCCAGAGACTGAACATTTGCCAGTAGAATACTGGGTAGCGGGGGTTGATTTGTGCGCTTACTCTGATAAAAACGCCGGCTCTATTTCCCCTTTTCCTTCTGCGTTTTCGCAGTCAGACTGCCCAGACAAAGGGCTCTGCTGGCGTGTTTGTAAACAGCGGGTCGGCATTGAGGAATTTAAAGTCTGGTTTTCGGTGTGCTATTGCAGAACCAATGTCCAAAAGTGTTTGTCTGTCATAGACAATAAGGCAGACAACATCCAAGACAAAAAACAAAGAATTGTGAACAAAAACAAAAAACTGCAGTGTTGTGTCGGAGCTCGCAACGCAGCAGCCATACTCGGTGCCATCTCTCGTGCTGTCGCTCCGTGTTGGCCTTTCCCTCGCCTTTTTTTTTTTTTCTCCTGTCTCCTCCCAGGTCGAGGAAGGTGGGGATGACCTGACGGCAGGCGGGGTGCAAGGCACGCCCCCCACCCCGGAGAGGAGGGGGGGGTGTACGTCATGCCGGGGGCTCCCCGGCCTGAGGCAACGCAGGGAGGAGTGTAGCATGGAGGAGGGCGGAGCCGGGTGGACCCCAATCAGCCTGATGAGGCGAGCAAGGGATAAAGGCGACCGAAGACAGCAGCTCGAGAGAGAGAGAGAGAATTATGGGCAGCTGCCCTGTATGTGTGTGTGTATTTTTATTTAATTAAATATTATTTATATTGTTAAGCCAGTTCTCGCCTCCTCCTTTCCCTTGTACCCCCTTTACAAATACCCAAACAAACGTCTTTGCAGAACAAAAACATCAGTGCATTTTGTCATAATTTTTAGCTGAATTAAATTAAGCCTGTTTGTCCCGTAATTACAAATGAACCTTAAAAAATAATGTCATACATGTTTAGAAAACCACAAGGGTAAGTAAATGACAATTTTCATTCCTTTAATACATACCTAGTGCTTTAAAGACCTCAGGCCCTGCAAATTTGCTGTCAAAATAGACTGTGTTGTTCTGGGAGTTATAAGCCCGACACATCCTCACAAACACAACCTCTAAAGAACCTAAGAAACAAAAAAACAACAAACATTTTTTTTAATTGTTCATTGGATCTTCTACATCTTGTCGCTAAACTGATTTTTTGTTGTTGCTTTATGTGAACTAGATGTGGATGTACACAGGTTTATTTGAGGTGTACCTGCTTTGAGCAGCACAATCTGATCGTTCTGACAGAGCTCCATGAATCCATCGATGCGCTTGGCAAACTCAACCACATACTGCACAGCCTCAGTGACTTTGATGGCACACAGCTGCCACATGTCCTCCTGAGACTAGATGGAGCAGAGAGAAGGTCTGTTATTGTACAAATCTGACTGTTCCCCTCAGGGATCAATAAAATGCATTTATCCATCTATTTGTCCATTCGTCTGTCTGTCTATCCATTCATACATACAAAAACAAATCAAACAAAGGGGAAAATTTTTTTGAAATGTACTAACTAGTTTATCTTAATCTAAGCCGGTTTGTGCTCTCTCAACTTGCAGTAACACACTGACATAGTAAGAGTCGTTACTAACGCATGTCATCACAAAATCAGAAATGATCCCTTCAATTAAATTACAGAGATGCATTTGAGGCATACTGTATTAATACCAGGTATAAAAAGCAGTCTGTCTCGGATAACCTGTGATCAGATCACCCGAGATGGATGTTAATATAAGGTGAAAACAGAGCCAAACATAAACAAACACCTTCTTTTGGTATGTGTCCAGGTCAGTCTGTAGGACTGTCTGCCAGTTGCTGGGCTGTAGCTCTTCTCTAAGATACTGGCACGTTTCCAGATGAGACTTGCAGATGTTCTCTGACAGATGTTCTGCATTAGAAACACACAAATAGAGTCAAACAGCTGGAGCTGACACAAACTTAATTCCTGGGTTTGTGAAACGCACATTGGGTACATTATATTTAATTTTTCAATCTACAAAAACACAAGTTTACAAGCCATATTTTCCAAATTAAAATCATTAAGACTCAATAAGATTGCATTTCAATGAAAAAGAGTTCTGTGCTACTCTTTGACTGTGTTAATGAGGCACTTCTTACTAATGACTTGTTAAATGGACTGTGGAGGTGAGTTCACGGACCCCTGCGGTATCAAACCCCACAGCTGTCAATCATGCCATAATGGCAGCATCCTTTATAATTATTTAGGGTGGCACTATGTAATTTAATTTGATAATATTTTCTTTCTTTGTAATTACGTGCCAAATGATTCCAACATATCTGATAGCTAAACTGCTATAAAAATAGCATAAACCATTCAGTCTTTGTTATTCTTTGATCTTTTCAAAGTGATCCCTTCAAAATAATAACTTAAAATGGTTTCAGAGAAAGTAGTGCTGACACATTTTCAATAGTTTCAATCATTACATTTTATGCCATTTTAAGTGCTTAGTACTTTATAATTGATACCTATATCACTGTCAGGGGGAGAGGTGTCTCCATTGCTATAGCAACAATATTGATCAAGTCCAGAGTCTGAGCTGAGGTCGCACACAGATTCTAATTTAATGCCATCCATGTCTAGACCTGACTGGTCTGGAGAAGGCTGAATGTCCAGGTAAAATCCACCAATTGCTGAATCTGCCTTGCCCTTCTCTGGGCTTTGACCATTCACATATCCACTGAGGTCATCTGGGAGCTCTGTGACCCCATTGGTGGAAAGGGCATAAGAGGGTGTGAGTGGCTCTGCCTCTCCAGGAGATTGAGGTTCCCGCCCCTCTTCTGCCTTTTCATTCACTTTCTCCTGCTGCTGCTGCTGCTGCTGACGGTGTTTCTGCACCTCTGCGAACAGACTGTCCCTCTGCTTCTTGGACATGCGGCCAAACTTTACAGCTGTGAGCACACAAAAACTAATGAGATGAATGCACAATGTTTATCATTTATAATATTGTATGCTTATCGAAGAAACAGATTTGTTCTTTGAATAAATATAATGGTGTACATATACAGTAATAGTGGTAAGTGGTGTAGTGGTGATGGCTCAAGGCTGGTAATCAGAAGGTTGCAGGTTTGACTACCATGAACTAAAACCATTATGCTGTTGACCAAGACACTTATCCCCAGGTTGCTCCAGGGGAATTGTCCCTGTAATAAAGTTCATGGCACTGTTCTATGGTGACATAACGTGAAAGACACAGAAACAAATACCTCTAGTTCTTTTTGTATGGCAATGAATTAAGTTTTTTAAAAGAGATTCTAATAGAGTCTAATAGAGAAATTGTGGCCGCACAATTGTTTCAGCTGCCTTGGTTCCTGAAATATTTTTCCCATTCTTTTTATACAAAAATTCAATAAAGAGTTGAGCCAACCAACCAACCAAACAAACAAACAAAAAAAAACAGGAGATAAATCACAACATTATAACATTTTATTCAAATTCAAACAGTATTTGAAAACTGAAAAAAGAACCAAAAAGGTACCAGACTGTGTACTTATAGCTACACTATGTAACTTTTTTTGTAAAAAAAAAAAAATAACATAATGTTATTAATGAGAGAGTGCAACAAAAATCCACCTTCCAAACCATGTCTTTACCCAAATACACTTTGATAAACCTATCATAATGATTTACATTTTAGAGCTGTCGGGATGGATTTCGCGGGAAATTGCATACATACGTCATTCGCCCGTGCGTGTTGACGTCATATCCATACACAGAGAAAATAAGATCCGGCTACTGTAGTGCGCGTGTGGGAGCAGCGTGAAGCTAAAAGTTTGTTGTCACAACGAACGAGAAAAATTGACCATGGATCATTCAAAATGGCAAACCTCTGGGGAATTACCGGTTGTTAAAAACAAAGAAACCCCCGAACAGAGCAGAGTCTACAAGCAAAAAGGGAAAGTGACAGAGTCCGTAATAAAACCCAAATCAACATCGGCTTGGCTTTTCAGAGGTGGCGACAACTCAGAGACGGCTTTTTTCTTACTCAGCAGGTAAGATATTTTATTGATCTGGTTTATGTATAGTTGTGTAATCACATACACATCTGTGTGTGTGTGTGTGTGTGTGTGTGGTGAAATACAATAATTATACTGTAATCGGTGCAGAACTTTTCACTTGCTAGCACACGTGTGTATTTGTCTTTATAACAGCAATAATTTATATAAATAAATCCTTTAGTCCAAGGCTTGCCATGGACATGTGAGTCTTGAAATGATGTTGACCACTGTCAACAATCAATGACAATCTATAAATTAGTTACTACTGTGGTCTATTTGGCCAGAATATCCTGCAGTTACAACGTTTGACCTTACCAGACTAGCAATCGTTGTCTAATGTTAACAAACATTGCCTAACTTTTGTAACGTCATTAATTTCAAAACATCAATGTTTCCAATAAGTTAAAACAACAGCATAAGATATGGCACTTACCTGCTCAGATTACATGTTTTCGGATATCTGTCTTTTCCTTTCTTTCATTATTTATTTGTCCATTCGCTCTGATAAGATGTCCTGTATCCTTGTGTACACCGGTGCCTCGAACCACATTCATCCGCACAGAGGAGCAGAGCCGAAGCACATCTAACGTCATTACAATAACAATGTTCTTTCGCAAAACACATGCAGTTTAATATTTTAACTGCTAGAAGGCCAAAAGTTACATAGTGTAGCTTTAAAGGTGGTCTCAGTCATTTTTTTCCTTGTTAAAAAAGTTTTACTAATAAAGAAATTATTAGTAATGTTGAAACTTATATATATATATATATATATAATCATGAGCACTCGCATGAGATGAAGACTTCAGTCATATCAGTGACCTTGTAAAAGCTGTTTTATACTACAAGGAGAGGATCCTCCTCATGGGGGCTACCATGTTCCGATAACATGACTAGCCATATACTACTCACTTAATCTCAGTAACCGTTCTGTTCTTGGACACTTTCACTCATGGATTAAATAAATCATGGCAGACTATAAATAGTAAATTTCTACAATGGCATCAGTAACTGAACACTATTGTGTTTGAATGTCTGCATCCACGCCCCTTGGTGTCAGTGTAAGCCCAAGACGTATACAAAAGAATTACTTAGTGCACATTTTACATCTTTAATGAGAGTATGAACTACTAATCCCATGAAGCATTGCAAATGACGTTACTAAATCAGTAATGACAGTATGCTATAAAACTCTTGACTATATAAAACAGCGCTACTCAACACGCGGCTCCCGGGATGCATGCGGCCCTCAAGCGATGTTATGGTATCACAATCAGAAATATATTTATCAGCAGTCAATCAAATCTGTATGAATTGTGAGGTGTCCATTTTCATGAGGATTTACGCTAGTTCTCTACATTGCTAAATCACGTTAGACAAGGAATTCAACTGCAAGAGGATGTTACAAATAAAAAACAAATAATATCCGAGCATGGCTGATGTTATGAGAGGGGCGGTCGGTCAACAAATCTTTATGATTTGTCACTGAAGATCTTTTGGCACTAATAATGGATATATCGCTCTTGTTTTTCACATCTCTGGTATATGTGATGTTGAACACTAATGGTGTTTGTTAATTGACAATCACAGAGACAACAGAAATGACATATCAGAAAATCAAACTGTTACACCCCTTATGTTTTAAATAATTACTAAAAGGGATAGTTCACCCAAAAATGACTCAGATAACCGTTCTGTACAATTGTGTTGAGAAGAATAGCATCTCAGAATGGTATTCTGAGATGCGGGTTGGCACTATTTTGGCAATATTAGGCAGGTGGTTTTAATGTTGTGGCTGATCGGTGTACATACATATTTATATATATATATATATATATATATATATATATCATAAAAATTAAGAGTACGGCCCTCTAGGGTACAGGGATCCAGCTTTGTGGCCCCTGACCTTTCCGAAGTTGAGCAGCCCTGTTATAAAATATGATATGTCACAAATGTATTACAAAAAAAGTTAAAATATTAAAAAAAGGTGATAATGTAGAAAGACTGATTCAAGTTGCTGTGGTTTACAGGAGTGGGCATTCACCAGAGTTTTGTTGCCACTATTCTCATTTCTATGGTAACAGCGACTCTGATTAGTGTATTTTGGATTCTACCAAAGCATCTTTTAATAGAGCAATTGTCTGGTTTCAAAAAAATAAAATTTTCATTAGTTTTTTCCATAAGGCAGTTGATTATTAACAATTACAAAGCTTTAACAGACCTAAAAAAAAATTTATAAATTAAATCATGTTTAATAGTGGTATTCCTGATGAAAAACTACACTACCCATGGTCCATCGGTGGAAAATCCACCAATCAGAGAATCAAGATGAAAAAAGCACAAAAAAAAAACAAAAAAAAAACAAAAAAAGAGAGCTAGCAGTGACCACTCACTTTCATGACGCACTGCAAATCGGGTCTCTAAACACTTTCAAACTACTTATATATTTGTATGTTTTTTAATGTTTTGCAGTACACTAAATATATTGATTCTACACTCAACTAAATCAAAAAGTTTTACATTTTCCCATAGTTTTCATTCCATTACATCATTTGCAATGCTGGGATTTTAGTTCATGCCCTCATGCAAGTCGTTAAGTACAGTGTTGTACCTTAGTCTTTTTGTCCAATTTTCAAATACTTTTTTGCTTCAAATCAAAGTTTGTAATGTTGTGATTCACCTCAGAGATGGTTTGTTTTGTTCATGGCTTAGAATTTGTTCATGAAGTGCTTAATGAAATCCCTATGGAAAAAAATGAATAGGAAAAATACTTTAGGAACCAAGACTGCAGAAAAAGTGGACGAGCACTTTATAAAGTCAGAGCTAGGTCTGTTGTGGTAGGTCAACTTCTCTATGCAGAAAATGTATGGGGTTTTTGCTTCAGAAACCCTTCTTTTATGCTCTGTCCCTCGAGAATAAGATTGTCCTAAACTGCCAGCCACATGAACACCAACACCCAAACTAGAAACTACACTGCGAGTTGAAAACCTACCATCTCTTGACATGCCCACTGCTAAGCATTTCTGCAGGCGGCAGTGCTGGCAGCGGTTTCTGCTGGTCCGGTCAATCAGACAGCTCTTCTGCCGAGGACAAGAATATGAAACAGTGCCCTGCTGACTTCTCCTGAAGAATCCCTGAGAGAGAAGAAAAGAAAAAAAAAAGACAATAGTTCACCTCTAGCTCTATTTTTGCAGTTAGTAGCACAAGCTTTAATCAGACAAGTAACCAAATCTAATCATTGTACACATCTACCAGAAAAGGATCCATACTATGTATGGCCTGCTATTAACAAGTATGACTGTGATATGAGGTTCATCTGTTTGTCTTACCTTGCATCCCTCACAGGTGATAACACCATAATGAATCCCTGATGATTTATCTCCACAGATTTTACAGGGAATACTCTCAATCTGAGCTACAGACAAAGAGACAGAAAGACACTTTCAGGATATTGAAGAGTTTGAGCAGTGGACCTATTGTGACTGCGAGAATACAACATTGAGATACAATAAGATACTCTTCAAAACAACAAGCTACAAAGAGTTTGTAGAGTAACCTCATTAAAGTTCCAGTGTTTAATTATTAAAATACTTTCACCTATTCCAGCTTAATGTGCAAAGATATCTAGAAGTAAGCCATTCGTAGGTAATCTTCCCTGAAAAGTGCAAACACTGGGGCTCTGTGGCACTTTCATTGCTCTGTTTGTTTGTGTGACCTGACCAGCCTGACAGGAACACCGGCTCAACCAATGGCATGAGTATTGGGCGGGACTACCGGTTTGTCCGAACAGTGGAAAAGTTGTATCAGAGGTCTCTGACTACAAAAGAAATGAAAGTCTAAGTGATAGTCCTATCAGGAAGACTCATGGTAAACATTAGTCATTCATTCAGTTCAGGCATCTCATCCAATCATAATCCAGCCTGTGCTTTTGTAAGATCCACACAACTGGCCAAGTTCATATTGCTCATCTGTTTGCAACAGCGTTTGTTCAACGTTTAGTTCAGGTATGTTTATATTGTTTGTGGCTTGTATTTCATTATGTTTATGGTTATTAATCCTTATGTAGGTTTTGTCACATTTGTATCTCTGTATTTATAGTACTTACCAGCTAATTCTTCTTGTTTTCTGTTAGTCACTCCGATAGCACTTTACATCACGACCACTTGCATTGATTTGCTCCTGATGTCCACAATCGCTATCGAATCGCAATAAATGTTTCAAGTACAATTTGTTGCTGCATGGCTACTGACACCTAGTGGTAGGTAATTGCACAACAACAATACTGAATTATGAATATCAGCACAGAATGCATATTGCTGCTCAAATATAAGAAATAATCAAATTAAAACAGGGGTGTGTTAGTTACTATATATGTATGTTAGTTTTCTGTTTATTTAGAGGTCATTGTTTCAACATTACCAATGTAAGGTATTTTTATATGGGTTAAACTGTAAACTATTAATGCATGTGATTATATGATTGACCTTTTTGCAGAGACACATCGCAAAGAAATGCAACAAATTTACACGGGCAGTCTGCTCACTTAGACACATCGCAAAACAATACCATCTTTTCACATAGGCAGTCTGTTTGCATAGACACATTATAGGCAACAATGCTTTCCCTCTCAAAGGCAATTTGTTTGTACAGACATATTGTTTATGCTTTTTTGTAGTGCCCTTGTCAAGAATAGTCTGTCCACACAGAAACGTACCTTATACTTTCAGCCACTGCCTCTTTAAGGGCAGTTGGTTCGCACCGACGCATCTTCCAGGCATTGCTCCACTTTTGCAGGGGTCGTCGGTTTGCACCGTCATATCATTAGGCATTGCCTCTTTTTTGCAAAGGGTCATCAATTGGCACAGTCTCATTGTTCACTTCCTTTTTCAAAGTTTTGTATGTTTTTAGCTAAAATATTCTCAGGGAATTGTAGGTATGGGGAATTTAACAAAGCTAGTCTACCTTTCTGCAGGGCAATAAACAACTACATGCACATTTTCAAGGGTATGCCAAATCATAAAAGGTTATATTTGTGTCATTCATATTTCATTCATATTGTCCTTCTGAACACCTAGTTTGTTGTTCTAAGTTGAATTAATTGGTTTTATTCTTCTTTTAGGGTAGAACTACTATCATTCAATCAATAGGTCTCATTTGATAAAATCTGTCTTTGCTCCTTTGGTGAACCCCTTGAAAACTTTCCATTTTATTTCTTTAAATGATAAAAAGACAGCGTCCATAATAACATCAAGAGTAATTCCACAACTCCTGACCTTAGAGTTTGCAAATGCAGAGAGAACCAGGCCTGAGGTTTGTTTTGTGCGCAGAGCTTACCCTCAGTAGATGCTACAGTAGAAAAGCAACCGTAAAACAAATTAAAGTAGCAGCATATAAAACACTCCATTTATTCAAGCAGAAAAAAGGCAATGACTTTTGAAATCACCCATGGTACTAACATCATCTCTAAGTACAATCTGCTCTCTTGACATTCCAGATTCATTTGGGTAACTACAGTATGAACAATGCTGTCCTCCCTCAAGCCATGAGCTCTTTTCAGGACAAGGCTGTGCTGCATTTTAGTAAAAATCAGAGTCAGAAGAATGCACTGCTAGTTGGAGATGGCATCTGTGTTGGATTGTGTGCTGTAGTGGTGTATAACCCCCTCAGCGGCTGGGCTGTGGTTGGCTGTGGAGATGGTGTGCGATGCTGTTGAGAGGGGTGCTGAGGGAATAGATCAGGAGGAGAAATCCATTTAGAGAGGAGAAATGCCGTTGTTCCGGCAGCCCTCAGGCGCACACAACACATGATGAAAAAGTAAAGCGCATCTCATCACCATCCGAGCGCTCTCTTTTCTCTCTTCTGCTGACTCTTTGCAAAAGCATCGGAGCAGTTTGAGAATGACTATTTTCTCATGATTACAAGAAAGTGTTAATCCCCTTTGGTTCTGCACGCCGCATTCATTAAGGGCATCCTCACTATCTCATTAGATATGTAAAACCAATCGGCAGTAATTAGTTACTCTGAGCCACAAGACATTAATCTGGTCTGAATTATGGATTAATACATCAAAGGCACATTCTCCCAGAGCAGCCGCTGAAGTCTTGCAGCAGTGGTTACCGCTGTTCGCCTCTGATGCAAGAGCACAGTTTATAGAGCTGCTATTTCAGACTACAGAAAAGCAATGTTCATAAAGGTCATATATTGAGATGCAGGGATCTGTTTTGAAACAAACAATGCAGAGAAATGTATCCTAAATCTATCTTCTTATTTTGCTAGTGTGTACTTGGTTTAGGATTTGATTTCAGCACAGAAAAACAAGAGCCTGCAAACAGAGATTTGATTGTGCTGGATTTTTAGTGATAGACAATATATTAGCCAGGTTGATTAATCAGCCAATATTTGGCCATTTTTACATGAGGGATGTGCCAGGGTGGTAAACTAATCGACCAGTTGTTGATTATTTATTATTTTGCCTATTTATTTGTTGAATATATGATAGTTGCCCTGTTAAAGGTAGTTTTGGTTAGTCTCTTTCAGCATCAGTGGATAACCATACAAAGTTGGCCAATTAACAGTAGTGTCATTATCATTTCCAAAATCTACCAACAGCCTTGTAATTAACAGCCTAGTAAATTTGGTAAAATATTACAATAAAATTGTGTAAAATATGTGTTTAGCTTCAGCAATTTGTACCATTTGCTATCATTAATTTGTATAAGGTACATATCTAGAGCAGTGGTTCCCAAAACCCAGGGGTGCTGCCAGCACTGGCTAGGAATGCCGAAAAATCTCTGCTCAGTTCAATGATTTAATAGCCACTGATGTTAAAAGTAACGACAGAACTAACTCAAGTTGGTACCCATGTGTTGTTTCACTACAGCTGGCTGCTTTCAAACACTTACATGCGTATGTCTGCGCATACTCTATAGAGTGTTCCGGTCTAGTTGTGCGAGGGTGAACAGTCAAATGCACTTCTTAGTCAAAATGCCCCTCTTGATGCGATAATATTTTAAACATAGCCATTAATGTATAATGACAGTGTAAACAGATGGGATTAAATCTGCCGTCAACGCAATATTAAAGTAAACACAGCCATTATTTTATTATGTGAGTGCAAGCAGACAGGACAAAAATCTTATATCTCAGATATAAAATATAAGATCTGTGCTGTCGGTTATATCGTTAATATTAATCAAAAAGCAATATTGACAGGTAAACAAGAAAAGCATTCACTGTCCTTATTCACTGTAACTTTAAGCCCAATACATTTCAATGACAGGACTGCTTCTCAGTCAAACTCTGACTGTATGTAATCAATACACTTTAACAAACCTATCCAATGATATCTATTAGAATGATGAGATCTAATAATCACACAGTAAAGATTGTCAACAATTTAAGTATTTTGCATTAGATTACTATTTTAATGTTTTTACATTATGAATGTTTAATTGCTGCGATTACTGAAAAATTAAAGCACTATTTACTCTGTTCTCTATTTCATTACTCTCTCTTGAATAATTACTTTAAAAGCTTAAAGCAATGTTTACTTTAGAAACACTTAAAGGCTATATACATTTAATTTAATAATTTGTTAATATTTATATTAATATTAAACTTTTTAAATAACATACTTTTTTCCCAAAAGCATATTTATTTTTCACTGGTTGGAGTGCCGTAAAAAAAAAAAAAAAAAAAAAAAAAAAAAGAAAACACAAAAGGGGTGCCGTAGTTTAACATTTTTTTGGAACAACTGATCTAGAGAGCAGGGTGGTTGATATCAATATCAACACTGAGCGTGCTTACATGCACGACAATACACTGATAACAACCTAAAATTGTCTGATTCCAAAAACTGAGACAAAGTAAGAAAACAATGTTTACATTCAATTTTAAATCATCAGGTTATTTCAGTTTTCTGCTTGCAAGTTTCACTTCCTCCTCATGAGATATTGTGGTTTAACACGTTTGGTTTCTCTCCCGGTGTGAAAGTGCTGATGTGCTGTCTATGTAGGAAACATAAAACAGCACACACACACACACACACACACACACACGCACGCACGCACGCGCGCGCACGCGGTCCCCCCCACCCTTTGGGGGCTTCTGTTCACAACACTGACTCACATTTCACAGTTGAGACAAACACTTGGATCTCATCACAAAGGAAAAATGAACATTCTGTCACATATTAAGTCTCAAACTTAAGTGCACCTTGTACCCTCATCAAAAAAATAAAATGTTTTGTAAACACACACACACACACTCACATACACACTGTCATTATTTACTTATTTGCCTATCACATTCATTACTGTCATTAAGCAAAAAGAAACAGACATAAAAAGAACAAATGATCCACTCTTAAGACATGGCTACCTCATTGCTCATGCTAAACTGAATGACGACCCAGCTGTTTAATTCTAGACAATTAAAATTCATGATTAACCTTAATCTGACACCAAATTAGTCCAGTGTGTTCATGAGTTTATGTTGTTAATGATCCCGTTTGTCAGCATAGGGGGACGCTCTATCCTGTCAATCTCTGCTCACAATGATGTAAGCAAGTCAGCCCAGAAGAAGAGACCGGGCTCAACAATATGGATGGCCCACTGGCCCTGAGAGAGTGAGTTTCAGGCTAGTTGACAGAACTGTCACTTGCCCAATCGGGCCAGTGCTGCATTGTCACTACATAGTGTGCTCAAAGATCATGAACATGTGTTTTTATGCCTTGTAGACAAAATTTTGTTTTCTGTAAAAATCGCAGTTGTGAGTAGAGCACAACAGTGCCCGTCCCATTTTCAGCTTTCTTGGTTCCGGAAGTTTTTCTCCTATTTATTTTTCCATAGCGATTTCATAAAGAACTTTACAAAAGAGTTCTAACCTTGATTTGAAGCAAAAAGTATTTGAAAATCAGACAAAAACACAAAAGGTGGGTAATGAGGTAATAAACTACAATCTCATAAAGCATTGCAAATTATGTAAAACATAAAACTATTGATGTAAAGCTGTTGGTTATTATTATATGCACAATATATTGAAAGTATATTGCAGAATATTCAGATATATACAAATATAAGTAGTTTGAGTGTGTAGGGAGATAATTACATCATTCTCAGTGCGTCACGTGAGTGGGCGTCACTGCATAGCTCTTTTGCTGTGGTTTGTTTGCCATGATTCTCTGATTGGTGGATTTTCCCATTCAGGATCATAAGTAGTGTAGTTCTTCACCAGGAATTCCACTCTTAAACATAATTTTTAAACAATGAAGTTTAAATAACGCGGAATGATGGCTTCAGCAAATGCGTACACCATCATTACCAATCTCAGAGCTCACGGTAGGTCTGTCTTTCAAGGGTTATAAGTTATTGTTATTAATCAGTTGTAATATTAATCCCCCATGGAAAAAAAAAAATGGCATTTTTAACTTCCGGAACTAGACTGTTGAGCTCTGTTGTTCTCATTTAAACATTTAAGCAAAGTAATATCAAGCTGGTTAACATAAGTTGTGATAGTTTCGGAAGCATTAATAAAAATTAGTTGAAAATTACAAACCAATCAGTAATGTTTTGCATCATATACAGTATATCAAATACATTGCTTTGCAGCAAAAATGTGTTTATGAATACAACTGTAAAGGAGCTGCATTATAGCTGTACAATTTCCAGCTTAATGCAATGTTTAAACGTAACATTTAATAGTTTTTTTTGTGGTAGGGCCAGTGAAAATGTTGGCAGTAGAGGAAGTAGACTGATATATCAGTTTTACCAATTAATCTGTGCCAATAGTCGCATTTTGGAACTATCAGTTATCTGCAAAAATCCTAGCCGATAGTTGAAGACAGCTTTAAAAAAATAAAAATAAAATATATATATATTATTCCTCCATGTTTCTCTGGCCCTGGAGGATTCTACAGTTAACATCGGCCACTAAGGGGTGAAATAAAAACAATCACTGACTGACAGTATTCATCCATATCTTTTATCCTCACGTCAATACAAATTTGGTTATTTTGATTTGATAAATCAAATGTTCTAAATTAATGAGGGTATGAAAAATTTTACTATATGGAAACGTGCCCCGTCAGCACATACAATGTTTCTCCAAATTAATATCTTGTGAATTTTAACATTCTATAAATCTACTTTAAAAACTATCAGCTGATTAATCGGTTACCGACCTTTTCCACCACCTTAGTTATTGGTATAGGCATAATCCACTATCGGTTGACCTCTAGTTGGCAGGCTAAGTAAAAAATCTGAACTACTGGTCCGACCGTGCCTGCAGAAAAGTCCTTACGGTTGAGCTCTGAGAAAAATACTTACTTTCACAAAGATCTCGCTCTCTTTTTTTCTCTTACACATGCAAATGCTTATTGATAAACTAACACTTTCATTTAATCTAAAAACAGTGTAACAGGACACAATTGAAGTGTTGAAGTTATCTGTAATCTCTGTGAAAAAGAAGAAGGCTTTCACAGCATGGATCTTCCACGGCATTATACCTTATCACTAATAGATGATGACAGCTGCCAGCAAGACTTTGCATTGCCTGTGTATGAGTGTGTATATGTGCGAACGTGTGTGTGCTTGTGGTGATTCAGAGTGGGGGCGGGGGGATTAAGTAAAATGCAGCCGTTGGTGGAATAAACAGCCAGCCGTTCCTATGGCAGTCCACCCCTGCCACTGCCATAAATAGGTCAATGGAACAACATTCCCCAATCATCCAACATGGCAACATTCCTCTGCCAAACAGTCAACATGGCTGCCCATGTATGAACTGTTAGAAAACGCCATCGAATCCCATCACATCAATGGGCGGTCCAAACACTTACTGATTTATTAACTTAGGCTGTCTCAAATGGACCGAGATATTCCCTCACACACAAATACACACAACCCTTTACGGCTTTTACGCACTACTTTAAATCACAAAATATCTAATATTCACTTTGCAATTCAAAATAAAAAAGGCATGTAAATGAACATGCAAAAGAGGCTTCCATCTATGAGTCTTTTCAAAACCAAAACAGCCAGATTATGGAAGCCAACCAGATACATCAGCAGAACAAAATATAAAAGAAACATTAACACAATAACAGCAACACACACACACACACACACACACATACAAAAGGCATACAGACATTAGTCACCTACTAATACACATGTGCACACATATAGTAAACAGATCCATGGCTTATCCCAACTTGCAGTCCCTCTCCTACCTTTCATGGCTGTGATCATTAAGTACATCCTGAGGCTCCGTGCTCATTCAGAGGAGCGTCAGTAGCCTGTCTCAAGAGCATGTGCAGGTTTGAATGCAGTGTGAAGTGTGAAGTGTGAGCCGTGCGCCGGCTGACTGGAGCACTGCTCTGCCTCCCTCAGCCTCTCGTCTCTACCGCATGAGAATCCATGTGACTGTGACATAAGGACTAAAACCCTGTCCTCCCACCCCCTCCACCCTTGAGTGACAGCTGTGTCATCCAATGAGCAATCAGTGAGTGAGTCTTATATTGTTTTAAAGGTTTTAAAGGGCTGGTGTTGGCTCACCCTACTCTGCTGTACATTGTTTTAATAATGGTGAACACGAAATGCTTCACAGTTTGAAAGCAGACTGAAACACTTTTGTTTCCCCTTTCCTTTCACAAGAGTTCTGCATACTGTATTGCAGGGTCAAAAATTAACAGGTCTGACAGTGACCTGTAGCTGTAAGATATCTGTATTCACTATTTCAGAGGTGAGTGTTGTTGAATGTGTAGCCAATATAAAGTGTTAAAAAAACATATACATAAAATCAGCTCTGAAGACTCAGAACACTTTCAGCAACTCCAAAACTTGAAACAGCAATTATAAAATTCACAGTTACAGTAGACAGTAGAGAATGGTATAATCTAATATAGGGACCAGCCAACCATGTGCTTGATTTAGAGCTACTTTTGTATTTGATGTTTAGAGATAACAGTATTTTTTCGTGTGCTATGGGAATTCACAGTTCGGAGAGTACCTTTGTAATTCTGGTGAGATGGAGAGCTGGGGGGGGAGGAGTCGTGAGGCGAAATGGTGAGGAAGTCATTCAACAGGTGGATGAGGTAAGGCACGGAGAAGTTATTAGACAGAATCCAGCAGATCACTTCAGATAGCATTTCGAAAATCTTTTGCTTTTGCAGCCGAAAGTGAGGCGGATGACAAAGCAAAACATTTTATTCCAGTGGACGCCGAAGTGGTGCCAGAATGCCGATGTTATGTCGACTTCAGCAAGCCACACCTCCCTACTTACTTTTTTGATCAATTGAACTGCTTGATCGACATCGTGATAGCGGAGGGAGTATTCGATAATAGAGATGAGACTGTTGATGCTCGGATGAGGTCCTTCGTGGGGGGCTGAGAGATTGATTTTCCTCTAAACTTTTCAGTAGCTACTCCGATGGGGTTGATACTGAAATTCTTGAATGGGGGGGTTTGCGAAGGGGTCTATCATGAAGCCAGATTTAACTTCTTTACTGAGGAGGTCATCTACTACTTGTTGTTTGATGAGTGCTGGTTGCAAATTGTGGCAGATGAGGTTTGAGGTTGGCATGCTCTCTAGCCCGGAGTAGAAGCTGTGCTTTAAACCAGACAATAAAAAATAGAGTGAACGACTCATTTGGATAATTAGCCAGTTCTTTGGCTAATGCAGGAATGATGACAGGAGTACTGAGGTATTTTCGAAGTTTTTTGTTTATTGATGATTTTTTGACAGGGCAAATGGAGCAAGTGTGAGCTCCTATGCAGAAGTTGCAGATGTGCAGGATGTGGCATAGTGAATTGTGGCATCTGAAGTCGTTGAAATTATTGCATATTTGTTTACCTGCTGAATATCTTACTAATCTGCCTTGGTAGTCTTTGATGGAAGAAATGGAAGAATGGGTTGGGGAATGTAGTTAGTGGGTTTAATATCCATGGTAGCAGGTTGAGGGGTGTAATGAAGGGCAAGATGTGGTTTGGTGTTCGGTTGACCTACAGACAGCGCAAGAGATGCTCTTGCATCCCAGGAACACTCTATTATGTAAGTCTAAATCTAGCGCACCCCAGTACTGACATTGGTTCCATTGTGCTAATCTAGCTGCACATTTAACTGAAAATAGTTTTTGGTATGTGAAGAAGTGACTGCCTCTGTAAGATAGTGATAGTTCAGCATGATGGATAGATAATCGTTGAGCTCGTGTCATCTGTGTGGGAATGTGAAGCATATAACTTCGGTATAACGGCCGAAGGCGATGCAAAATTCGGCGAAGGTGAGCATGCGGGAAACGCTGCAGAAGGGATTTTCAAGGTTAAAAAAGAACTCACCACAGTCTATGGTTCTGATCGTATTATCATGAGGGATTGTTGAAAGTAAAGAAGCAAGGTTTATATTCGCACCTGCTAGAATTTGAGAGTGTAGATGGTTGGAGACTAGCTGGGGTTCTGAAACCTCAGCGTTTGAAGGAATAGCGAGGGGTTTTACTGTCTGCAGTGTAAATGAAGGCAAGAGAACTGGAAAGTCAGGAAAATCTGGAAAAGGATTTGGGACCAGATTCACTTTCTGAGGCAGCCTCGTGCAAGGAATTGTTCCGGTGTGGGTGGGGTTAGAATGATGAATAGATGGTGTATAAAGTAAAGAAGGGATTGTGTCTTGAGCGGGATTGATCGGCAGAGGCAGCCTCACGTGGGAATCCGCTCCAGTGGCCCATGGATAGAAAGGAGTAGAGGGGAAGCTGGAGGCAGGAGGAATGGTTTGCGTGGAAAAGGCAGAGGCGTTTGGAAGGGCTGATGTTGAGGGATATGGGCAATAGCCTGTATGAGCAGTAGAAAATTCAGAGGACAGATGATTGGATTGCTGCATGAAGGGAGATGGGATTGTAGAAAAATCCGTTATTGGGAGGAG